>NW_027272520.1:0-152074 GCF_040938485.1 Diadema antillarum
ACCTTCCAAAGCTCCCGAGTAGTTTGCTGTAATCCTGTTAGGTAGTAGTCTGCAAGAATGTATGCAAGGTGAACTTGTAATACTCAGGTCAGTGCTTGGCCCATATGGCCACATATCAGTTTTATTTTTCACTTGCCTTCCGCTCTGTATCAAATTCTCCATTTTCTAATGCACGTGCATCAGCTTCCAGATTATCTTAAACTTACGAGACTAATTCACATTCTTTATTTGATATTCTTCTCGGCGTAATTGTATTTATACCAGTATTCATTTGAGCGCTAACCATGCATGTGCTCAGTGTTGAACGCTTTCTGCTTTCCGGAACTGTGGAATTGATTTCATGAGAAGGAGATTAAAAAAGATGAAATCCTCGACAGCAACTCCACCCCCCCCCCCCCCTGCTCATTCAGTATACGACTCTGAAAGACAGAATTAAATGGGCGTAAGAAAAACACAATATAACGCGTAAAGAGCCGCTTGCCGCTATCAGTTTTACCACCTGTTGCTTGAAATATGGTGGTAATAGGTTTGAAAACATTTAATTGCATCCATTGCAACCAACCGTCTGCTTGTCGTCTGCATTCGCCGATATAATCGATAACGTCGAAAGCGTAATCACCGACGCGCATTCTCTCCGGGCAGCGCTGCTGATATCTGATTCATCCGACATCGATCGATAGTAATCTACAGCACGATCGTCGCTTTCACGAATTAACTTCCGAAGTACTGGCAAATTCATCGCCCTTCTCGGTCGGGTAAGTGTTGCTCGGAATAAGCCTCCTCTCTTTTCTAGCACAGCGGTGCATCGTATTTAGGTCGCGGCTTCAAAGAATGCGCCTTTCACTGAAACTATTCCTACGATCAAAAATGATCATCGTGGGATTGAATCATGAATATTATCGATACTAACTTTCAGTAGGCAACCGTCCTCGGGTACAAAATTGCTAAAAAGTCAATGTCTCGCTGGATGAATGTAAAACCGTAGTTCGCTTTATCACAATATCAGGGTATACTGATCTCTTCACAACTGTCTTTATGCGATGGTGGTATCACAGCACTATGGAGTGAGTGCGGAGTCTCAGTTGAATTGGTGAAATGAAAATCAATTCAGTGATGTCCTTGATATAATTTGATTTACTTTTGAGCACGTTTGTATTACGGGGAATGTCGTGAACTCCTGCAAAGGCCAAGAGTCCAGTTCATGCCCTTTGTGCAGAATACATGGACAAAGCATTTTACCCTGGACGGCGTCTTGATCCCGTATTGTTCAGGATGTATTTGGAACGGAGTGCAATGTCATTATCGTCAGTGGAACGTTGATAAGATAGATAGAGGGTCCAAACGGTCTTATTATTGTTTGTATTTGATATAGTGGTGTGTGTGTGTGTGTGTGTGTGTGTGCGCGCGCGCGTGTGCATAACGTGTCAGCACTCCCTGAAATAATTATAATCATACAAGTGCTAACGTACTTACAATTATCTCTACATGCGTATGCGCGTGTGTGTCCGTGTCTGTGTGTGTCTGCGTCTGTGTGTCTGTATGTCTGTGTGTGAGGTCTGTGTCTGTATGTTTGTATAATTCAACAGTGCTTCTGGATAATAATGAAATAAAAAACTAAAGAACCCATAATCATACTATTACACGTGTGCTCGTGGAAACGTCTGTCTCTGTGTGTTGTGTGTGTGTGTGTCATTTAGAAGCACATCCAGAAAAAGGATTACACGTAATACAATATTATAACCATTAAAGTATAGGCCTTAATATTCATACTGCTCACTGACACGCCTCGCCTTTCGATTTCTTCTCTTCATGACCTCAAAATGGATAAAATCATGGTGACATCCAAAAAATCTGGCATGCCTTCCTGAATAACGTCGAATATTATTTTGTTCAAGCATATTATATCCTACGATGTTCGTTTCTCTGATCTATTTTGTCGAACCGACTCACGTTACGTAGAGTACATAGAAGTTTCGTTTCAGTTTGCAGACATTACATGAAACAAAATACTCATAGAATACTCGTGTATTTTTTTCGCTTAATTATTATCTTCTTGAGAGACGGAGGGAGTTAGGGATAGTCGGAGGGAGAGAGAGAGGGAGAGAAAGGTACAATAGACAAAGAATCTGAATAAAATGACTGCAATAAAGTTACACATTTTTCACTGCAATTTTGGCAATGCAAATGAAGTTAAGGAAGAGCATACAAATCCAGATCAAAATAGGCCCTACACTATTTTTTTTTTTGTAGGAGTTGATATCGCCAAGGCGGTTGAGCATGACATGCCTTAGGATTTACAGACCTCGTGAAGGTTATTTACATCCCAGGATCAAATAAGCAACAAACATCTCCGATACATCGGTTTTCGCACATATACAAATAAAAAGGCACTTGCAAACGAAAACAAAATACACATACACACATGCCCGTACATACATTATCACAGGGGCGCCCACAAGGCCATTATACAATGTAAGTGCGATCGCACATATTTCCCACTTCATCTTATGATGTGCAAGCACAAACGCAAAAGTCGAAAATCATTTCCATACACACACACGCACACACACACACACACACACACACGGGAGTGCAACGTCAGTGAGACATTCCCTGCGTCAATATGATCAGTCCCATCGCAAACTTGATAAAAAGCCAAGCAAAGCAATTAAATCCAGGGGAAATTTAGCAGTTCACAATTTATCGTCTCAAGTGGACAGTTGATTTGCCCGTATCTGTATTGTATAAACGTTGGTTCGGCAGTGGTCACTGACCGATCAATCTTCAAAACCAGTTGAGGCGAGACAAAAGACGAACAGCCGCACTCACCCGGTCTTTCCAGTTACCCAGGGAGCGATGTAATCTGAAAAATTGTAACAGTCAGTAGTTGGCTGTATCTCCATCACGTAAAATGATCCGTGACCCACTTCAGTTTGTGCGAGGTTCTGTGAGTTTTCAGTGTTTTTGCCTCCGTCGTGAAGATTCTTGAAGTATTAAAGAGCTCTTAGCAAGTACAAAGCGACATCATTAATCTTTGGTGAACATTTTTCACTCAATCACTTCACGGTCATTATCCTTTTCAAAAAAGGAGATTTAGAAAAGTACTTACTACTAAAGTTGTCAATATAAATGGATGTCAGCTTATGTAAAACAGCTTCAGCATAAAAAAAAAAGATATTGATCACCCTAAACATAAATAAAAAAAACTCCCATAATACATCAGCTGCATGCCTTGTACATTATATGGTTGTACAGGAAACGTAAAATCCTGTGTTCTTGATGTCAGTATACTGAAAAATGAAATAAAGATATATGAATAAAGCTAATGACAACAGAAATAAAATGCATTGGTAGTTTGACTGTCGAATTGTAATACATGTATGGTCCTTTCAGCAAGATGGCCTTACCATGGGTCCCATTTTATAAAACTTGTTATCAGTATAACAAGTGCCACATTTCTATGACAAATTTGCTCTCAGCCAATCAGGTGCAAGGATTTCAGTAGCTTATAACAACTATCGTAATGTGTCATTGATAACAAGTTTTATGAAATGGGGTCCAGGTCCTATAGCATGGCTGTCCCAGAAGTTCTATTATTATTATTGTAGCCCATCAGAGCGCTTGTCAAATATCTCTCCACCACCTGAGTTAAAGACGACATTGTGTATAACTTCTCGGTAAGCAAGAAAGATTCGAATTCGTGACTTGCTTGTTTAAGAGCCCGGAGTCGATATGACGACGTAGACATTCTGATTCTTATTCGTAGAACAAACCTTACAAAAATGCCAAAGATTGATGGAATAAGCCCTCATCAAATAGACTGGCAAAATTAGTCAGAGGGCAGAATGCAAGCCTGTGTATTTCATAAAAATACAGTGCGATCTTCATTAAATATGAATACATGATTATACGCTCTTGGCTTGTTGCGGCAAGCATAGCTTACTGCGGTTGGGTATAGACAAAGAGGTCACCGAAACTTCAGCCTTGGACAACCTGATAACATACTACACTGACAACCGGCTGAAAACGAATAACGAATACGACCAAGACCTAGATTAGCTTCTTTCACCCACGCAACCGTGATGTTCGAAAGAAGTTGTCACTCACATGGAATGGTACACCCCTTGAGCACTGTACACATCCGGTGTAACCTTGGCGTCACTCTTGATCCGGCACTTTCATTCAAGCAACACATCGAGAAGGTGAAAGGGATAGTGAGAACTCGGAACAACCTCTGGAAACTGGCAAACTCTTCCTAGGGTGCTAGTGCATCAACACTTACAGGGCCAACAACTCTATTCTGCTGTAGAGGATACATGTCCATTTCGGGAAAGATCCTCTCACTTCAAGAAGATTGATCCAAGTCTCAGCGACAGCTGTAGAATAATATGTGGATGTCTCAAGCCGACAAACTAATATAAACCGGCTTTATGTCTTGTCCGGCACTGCCCCGCCTGCTATACGCCGGTCAGTAGCCAGTTGCAGCATGGTGCGTCTCAGACAAAATCAGGACAGCCGCCATCATTGTTATGACACCCAACCAAGCCAGAAACGGCTCAAATCAAGGAAAAGCATCCTACACTCTATCCATCCCTTGACTGAATCCCCACAGGTGGTCAGATGTAGACTGGTGGAGATACGCAACAGCAACCATCATCACAACACGCTACCTCTCCCCACTAAGGGACACCCACCCCCAGGGCACAAGCAGGACTGGAAGACATGGAGATCCCTTTACCGACTTCGCACAAACATGAAAAGTGGGGATATTCAACTGAAGACAACATAAACTGTGACTGTGGTACATCTCAAACCATGCCACACCTTCTTCAGTGTCCTAACTCTAAGGAACAGTGTTGCCAAAAAGACCTGATGGCTGCAAATTAGAAGACTCTGTGATGTGCCAAGTCCAGCATTGGTCAAAGATCTAATGGTTATGGAGATGCTGGATAGGAAGATGAAGAAGAAGAAGAAGAAGTAATTTGGACGCATAACTACACGTATTTGTTGTGTTATTGCCTCATCCTTTGGCACTGGAAAGAATAACCATAGTAATCATGAACCTCCTATAGGAATAGGGCCTATGTGATATCCTAGTCTTGTTAGCTCAATCTTTTGACAGTCTTGATGAAATTATTTGTTTGCTCTTTATGTTTTTTTTTACTTCATATTTGCCCATCTTCTGTTTCATTCTATATCAATTGTGAAATGTTGATATCGAATAATGAGCACATTTTCCCGAATGAAATCAGACTAGCAAAACAAACACGGGTGAGGGTTTTTAACAATAATTTCAAACCTTAGCAATTAATTCTATCCTTTCGAAGGTGAGGTTTACTATCTTTAATGAATTGTTATAGGAAAGGGGTTCATGAGCTTAAAGGTAGGGAATCCCATTTGCATGCCTTAAATGAAAGTTGTATAAACACAGTGGTATGTTGAAGAGAGTATCATTTTAGAAACTCCCACAAAGTATTGAAAGTGGAAGGTAACATTTAGTACATTTTTATTGACTGTTAGATTTTGAATTGAATTGTTTTCGGGGCTCACCGTAAATTCCAGTACATTACTAGGCTATCTTTGCAGACCCATGCACTGCATGTGTGTCCATCATGTATATTTTGTGAAGAAAGTTCATCAAAACTTACAAACATTTCTATATACATTCTTGCCACACACTCTATATGTTATTAAATCAGCTCTTATACTTTTAGATTTGTGTTTATAGATGAAAAAATACAGAAGACTGCAACAAAAAGGCTTAAAGGGGAAGGCTAGTAACTGATCAGTGGGAATCAGTGGAAATGCTGGAAGATGATTGTTCCAATCCTTATGGGATTCATTCAAGAGTTCATTGTATATCTATTGTTGTGTGAAAATGATTTGCTTCAGAATGGTCTCATATTCAAGTAATGTGCAGTTTAATGCTTCCAGGTTAGCGTCCCTGGTCAGTGACGGAGCATTAATCTGCACATTACTTGAATATGAGACCGTTCTGAAGCAAATCATTTTCACACAACAATATTATATACAATGAACTCTTGAATGAATCCCATAAGGATTGGAACAATCATCTCCCAGCATTTCCACTGATTCCCACTGATCAGTTACTAGCCTTCCCCTTTAAGTGTGGCTGACACACAGAACTACTGAGTAGTTGAGTTTTGTGCATTATTCAAATTGTAGATAACTGTTGACTTCCAAATTTCTAAGCAGTGGCCTACACAAGTCCCCTGAGGTTCATATTTAATGTTTTGCTGCATTTTGGGAGTTCTGTAAAAGGTATCCCCTACCTTTAAGGGCTAGTTAACTTTGTAAATATTATGAATCTCATTAGTAGATCCAGTTGAAGCGCGGGCCTGGTTATTATTCATAACTCTCTGCCCCAAAAAGGAATAGGCACTGAAAGGGTCGAAGAGTTGGTCCGTTGGGTAGTCGAGCTTGGGTCTGCCTGAACTCCAGTGAAGTCTCCGTGGTCGAGCGGTTAAGGCATTGACGCCCCAATGATGTCAAAGGACCCGGGTTCAATTCCCGGCAGAGGCCAATTTTTCAACTCGTGACTTTTTTTTTTCCAAAAGGGAAGGAACAGTAAGATAAACAATGATTTCAAAATAAGCTATACGCACCATTTTCTATTTCCTCATATCTTACATGTATTTGTTTGTGTGTGCATGGTGTGTGTTTGTGTTTTGCTTGACCCTTTCTGTGCCTTGAGTGCCGAATTGCACAGGAAATCAGGGAGAATTGTGTAAACTGTCCAAAGTTCCTGGCACAGAAAGAGTTAAACACCTATTACACCCACTGCTTAGCACAGTGAATGGAATACAGCACATCCTGCCTGTAGAAAAGGAACGTCTTTCTTATCGTCTATTATGTTCTTCAAATCTTAGAAATTTCTGGAGTACGTCTACTAGTCCTTTGACTTCGTAATGTAAATGATACTTTTGAATTAAAAAAAAAAACCTCTTTTCTGTAACTTTATACTTGGCAACCTTGAATTTATCTAACTCCGTATCGCAAGCTATTGCAAATAGTGGTCCTTGGCGTGGCTTTGCAAAGACTGATGTGAAATACAGGTCAGATTCACAGCACTAAGGATAGGACTTTGCCATCGGTTTGGAGTGGATTACGGAGAAAACGCTATTACAAGGGGAAGATCAGTGAGTGTCCCACTATAAAATCAAGATCTAATATCTCCCGAGTCCTCAAATGTACTCAAGCTCGGTTAAAAAACCAGATCAAGGCAAAAATTCCAGCATAGGAGGCAATCTTGACACATTCCCATTGACGTGTGTTCCATTGCAGTCATCTGCTCAGGTGCCTGTCTCCTTGAATCGATGAGATCTGGTGCAAACTGCCCGGCGAAGCCCGGCCAGTGTCACCTGATCCTGACCACCACGGTTGCGACAGCTATTAGGGGCATCATACCCCCCTGATATGTGCCCACTTCATCGATCACAGTGGTGTAAATATAAGAAAGCTGAGCGCATCTCGCGTTTACACTCAAGATTCTGGCCGGTCGACGAAAATTGACTTGAATTCATAACCGTTTATTGGAACTTATTCGAAGTTGAACACACCTTAAAGATCAGGAAGGCAACTCAAATAAACTAACGTTTTCAAAGGACATTGCTAGAAGAAACCAACTATCTCCTCCGGTTTCAATTCGTTGTCCAATGATTACTAATTATATATGGCTAAAACGTAATTCGAGACGCAGGTAGCGGGTGTCCATTTCCTTGAGTAGAAATTCTAATTGGACATCTGATGGACGAATAATACTAAAATCATTCATATGGTGAATGATTATGCAATCATATACATGATCATCAGTGCATATAATCAACATTTCTATACAGCTGTGGGTGTATACAATTTCTAATAAATAGCGGAAATAGCGGACTGACCTTGTAATTCAGTACTCATGCATTACATTGCGCTGAACCATGCTACTTGTTCCGAAATTGGAAGGCACTCATGTATTAAAGCGAGATGATGTCGGAATGAAGGGAGAGTGAGTGGATTCTGATCCCCCCCCCCCCGAAAAAAAAAACCAAGATGAGATAGGCTATATAGAGTATAAAACAGTACAGTGAAGGACGAATCTGTTTCAGTGAGTTTACGGGCACAACAACTAATAATACACAGTGGTTGGCGTTATCTGCAGTCTACTGCCTCCAGCCCCAAATATGAAAAATATGTAATTAGAAGTTATTTGTGTGTGTCTGTGTGTCTGTGTGTGTGTGTGTATGTGTGTTTGCGCTTGTGCCCCTCACAAATATTGCGCTGAGGTATTCATGATAGATGAAACAAATAATTGTTCATCTCACAAACGCAGGAATTAGAAAATGGTATTTGATTTCGTTTGCCAATTCGTTTTTTGTTTATATTTTTGTTTCTTTTACGTTCACAATTGACGCATTTTGTGTTACCATGGTATCAGATCATCGTGAGGTCATTTGCATTATCACCACCGGGAGCGTCAGAGGGACGTTGCCATCCTTTCGGGCACCTCCGACAAATTGAAGACGTACGCCACAGAAAAGCCGTTATACACCTTAGACCAATTTGTGATTTAGAGCGGTTAGAGCTCTAAAAGCCAGGAGAAATGTATCTAAAGTTATATGGCATCCTTGAAAAAATGAAGATGCTGCATAGTATGATTTACGTCCAAACATAATTATATATATATATATATATATATATATATATATATATATATATGTATGAAAGACAGAGAGAGTATTCGCTAACGTATAAATAGGTTCAGAGTATGTCAACATTTTGACACAAGCTTTCGACAAATATATTTCAGTGCATGCAAGGTTTGTTACAGTGTAACGTTTATCTGATTAACCTCATTCAGAAGATATCGCGATTCGATGATAACCGGAGGACGCCAGAAGATGCCGTTTTTTAAGGAACTGTCAAATTACGTCACGCACAAAAGCAAATTAATTGTAAATGCGTACATACATGCATTTAGTCTGTTTCTAGCATGATCGTTGCTTTTTGCATTGTTTTTGTTCAATTGGTTTTGTACGTTTGGTTTTGGTTCTGCTTGTTTGTTTGTTTTTCGTTTGTTTGTTTTTTGCTTTGTAATTTTCTGGAGGTAAGGAAATAACCTGTACAGCAAGAGATGATTCATCTATAGTCCGGGCGTTGCCATCAACATTTCCTATCTCTTTTTTTTTTTTGTCCTATCACTTGAAAAGAAGCTCATAGCCCTTTTGCCTTCCCCTCACACTAAGAATATGAATTGTATATATTTAAAGCCGAATATATCTTGCAGTCCACAATAGTACAATCGAAACATTAATGACCAATAACATGTCAGTCTATTAAGAATCAACGAGCCTCACTGCTCTTCCGACCCGAAGTCAAAGTACAATACACTCTTATGTCCTGTCTTCGATTACATTTCTCAGCGATTAATGCGGTAGGTCAAAATTGATCAAAATAAGAGTTCCCCCCCCCCCAAAAAAAAAAAAAAAAAATCGTTGTAGTATGCCAGTTTGCTGCAGGTTTGCCAATATGTTCAGAGCAAACTGATTGTGTGTTGCGTTTTATTCTTTTTTTCCCCTCTGCACTTTTCATTTTCCCCCACATTTCGCCGAATTGGAGATGGTTCATTTCATCACATTACCCGCAATTTAGGATAATCGATGGGCGCGTTCATTTTAACTCAAAGGAGCAATAAGTATTTTGTAAAATAGCATGCAAGTAGCCGCATAACAACTTGATAAATGCCTTCACATTTCCAACGACTCTACGCAGGAAAATCCAGGTTGATAGCTCGAGCGAGTTTGCGCAACATCCAGGGCCCGTAGTTAGCTGTATTTTGTTGTGATTGGAGGAAATTGCCAAAAAGCTATGTGTCTCATGTCAGTACAATACACTGGATGACAATTAGAGACGTACATGTTCGATACACAGGAGGACATCCAAATGCTGCGTATTTCACCCCATCTACCTTCTTCCGAAGGCAATGTACAGATAAGAGTAACAGAAGTAGTCTTACATGAATGTCAGCTCTAATACGTTCCAACGTTATGGGATACTATCGCACCTTGTTTGTTTGATCCATGACAGATATAGGCCTACCCCTATGATACTATGACTAATATACGTCTACGAGGCCTACACACTGTGGGTTGGGGTCATCCATACATCAGGAATGATGGACATACACCTATTTCGTCACCACTTCTTCCGCATCACCAAGATGACTGCTAAATGATTCTTTTTATTTGGACATGTTTTTGAAAAAGGGATCATTCAAATTATTAGAGTCGGAAGCTGGAGAAAATAAAGCTAATAAGCTTCTACGAAGAATGAAATTGTAAGGAGGGAAGAAACTCTTATGAGACGCACGTTTATTAAGAACAGAAGTGAACGTCTCTTTATCGAGTACGCATGCGCCCACCCGAGTCGTCCTTTTATACGCACACAGAAAGTTATACTTGCATGTACTCACTTGTGGCCTAAAAGCGTAACCAATTTGTTGGTCATTATGGAAGGTGTTGAAAACGAAAACATGCAGAGTAAAACATCTATTTCCTTCTGCTGCCTAATGCTCAATATAGTTTTTGATAAAGACTTTTCTGTAAAAGTAGAATATTCTGCTAGTAAATTGACAAAGACTGCGACAATCTTTTTGCAAATGCATACGTGAAATTAATTAGAAAGCACCGGTGTATTGTGTTTGTTAAGGTTGAAAACTAGAGGGTTTTAAAAGAGAACAAAAAATCCCCCCTGATTTTTGTAAAAGCGTATATAGGAAGTTTTAGTATTTAGAAATCCAGGAGTTTACACGCATGCGCTCTTCCAGTGTCTTAGACGGGAAGGAGGAGGCTGGGCTTTCTGTTCATGGACGTTTTCATGGAAACAGACGAATTGGACTCCGAGAGAACTCGGACATCAGGCATTGCCACGAAATGATGACCTCAATGCCAGATTATCATCCAAGAAATACTGATTTATGGAGGACCTTATCATTGTGTTCATGATCTCGTTACTTTGCGTAGCTTCATGGAATTCTTCTTGCGCATGAAAAGAGGCTGAAACGAATTTTCTTCGTGTAAATTGGTAAGATTATAAAAAGCAGCTGAATTGTGCCATTGAGGATGTGTCATGTGTGTCAGCCATGCAGAAAGTAAATGATCGAATAAGAAGCTAAGGAAGTAATGTTTCATTTCATTTCATTTCATTTGTTGGTTTCTACAACTTGTTTATGACACAATCTTACAACGAAAGTACATGTACGAAATTTCATGAAACTAAGGGTCCATTATAAAATCGTGATGCAAATTCGTGTAATACAATTTAGGCTCGACATACTATACATGAATAATATAACTGCATTACAAAAAGCAAAGATTGAAGGCTGACATTCCATGCAGGGGAAAAAATATTGTCACACTAACATTGTTCATATTCTTGATACAAAAGGTGCAGGTGCATATGCACATATAAATTCAGTTATTATACTTTGATCTAGTAATGTTTCTTTTTAACTTCTCTTAAAGGAAGTCAGAACGTTTATGCATTTTTCTTTGTATGTATGTCTGATGTATATTTTGGTTAAAGGCTATAAATATGACCTGTATGATAACTTCTTTTAAATAAACGAAAAGCTCTCATTAGCCCCCCTCCCGTTTTTCCGCGAGACCCTCATTGTACTTCACTGAGACACCTCGACCACATCACCCCCCCCCCCCGATACATACACAGAGTGAATTCTCTTATAATGTGGAATTTGTTCGAAAGACGTAGCCTTGTTTAGGTGAGGGATGAGGTCCCCACTAGACGACGTTGTGATGGTGACTATAATTGCCAAAATCGACGCAAATTGTCCATCAACGGGTTATGACCTCAGCCTCTGAAATCGTCGCATCGCAGGAATATTTCAGCAAACAAAGACAAACACGTTCTCATTAAGACTGAAGTCATCTCATGGGCATATCACATGAATCATTAATGCTAGGACAATAAAAGTCTTTCAATAACTGGCATTTTTAAAAGCCACTTCAGAGTTATTCCGTGGAGGCTCGCATGCCAATGAAGACCTTTTCCTGAAACTAGCGTACACAATCATCCGACAGTTCCTACCCCCACGCAAAGTTAAGCCACTCCTTATTCAGTAGACTTTTATAGGTTATCACATAGAGCTCGACATTAGCAGTGTCCCGGGGCCATAAACTTAAAATCAAAGTCGGGCCACATTAACTTCCCCAGAGGCTGTCTTTTGTCTTTTGGTGGCGCGTTCGCGTTCGGCCACCGACGACCCAAATGGATAGCAATATTCAAATCAAATTTCAAGGTTAAAGATTTTAGCGACCCGAGACCAGAGGAAAGAAGAAATAATGCCGAGAACTATATTATATATCTTCACCTCATCTACCACCGATATCAGGCGTTTATTGAAAATAGGTGAATCTGTATTATTACGACTTTATTGAAGCTATTAGCACAGTGTTTGTTTGATTTCAGATGAATCATTGATGTCAGTTTGAACATGGAGAGGCCTTTCTCTTTAATATAAGACACTAAACACTCCCATTGCATGCAGCAATCATTTCACTCACGTGTCTAATGCCATGTTTTGCCACGATTTCCTGCACTATTAACACAAATACATAATGTCCTTACCTAACACCCTATGTTCAACTCACTATAAACTCTGCACTCAATATTAGCGAGCTTCCTATGCGGTATCTGATAATGTATGTGTCTTTCTTACAAAAGAATGAAGGGAATATCCATAATCATTGTCAACAGAATAAATAACCAGAAAATTATCGCTCATATTGTGGGCACTTTTGAGGACGGCGATAAAGGCAGATTACCTCGTTTCAGAAAGTTAAGATTGGTGCTAATACAGGATTTGCACTTAATATGTATGTATGTTAGTCACCTGCTTGTGTGGATGGATTTTGTGTGCGTGGCTGTGCATGTATGCCAAGGGAAAAAAAATGCGTAGTGTGTACACAAGCAGAGTTGTTGTGAGTCGTCCATAGGTTTTTATATCTTGGCTAGTTTACCGACATCAACACACAACTTACGTTACATAACACGGACCGCGGAACGGGAGGGGGACGGGAGCTGACCCCCCGCCCCCCCCCCCCACACACACATATTTTTGGCTCGTTAAAAAAGGTTTTAAAAAAAAGGAAAACGGGGAAAAACCACAATTGCCATGAATTTCTTAAGGGTCCATCCTCAGATTAATTCTTCCCGTCTAAAAGCTTGGAGGTCGGGGTACTATTGGTCTTGACCACCAACCCCTCCCCCCTTATGGGAAACCTTCCGCGGCTTCGGCATCTTATTTCGTACGTTCTAATTCCTCTCCTGCGAAGTAGGACTCTTTAACATTGAATAAATAGATAAAAAATAGAGTGAGGGGGAAAGACGGTCAATTCCACCAGTTGTTGGTATCATTGCTGTCTTTAAGAAGATTGGGCGTTCAACTAAATGAACGATATTTTCGAACAATTTAATGAATACCAACTGACAATACCATAATCAATAGATGAATTCCATCGATGTAGATTATTATAACACGCAAGAAACAGAAAGTGTGGGTGTCAAAAGATGGAGCGAATTTCGTTTGCGGGGGGAGGGGAACTTTATAGAGACTATTTAATGCTCAGAAGAGTAAAAAAAAAAAATAGTTACAAAAAAGAGCTTAGCAGTCGCTTAAAGTCAAGAAGGATTATGGATTACCTTGCCAAAATATATCCAACACATTCTATCAGGCAAGCCTTCAAGCATCAAGCGTACATCTTAAAAACAAACAAGCGGACATAAAGCACCTAAAAACAATTTTACCAAGTCAGCGCCATATGACGAAAGAAGAAGAAGAAGAAGATGGAGAAGAAAGATCGCGAGGAGCGACGGACTCCATCTCCAGTGATGCGGCATCGATGATATCACGAGTGGTCCTTGGTAGAGAAGAGAATGACTGGCGAGTATCGCGATGGCCGCACGCCTGAGTGGAAAAATCCCCCCGTCCATCGTCACTTCGACCACTTCTCCGGTAGATGTCAATCACGTGATGTCAACCATCACTTCCTGAGTGGCCACGCGCAGAAAGCCCGGATTATCCTGCTTTTAAGATTGACATCTGATCTTTCTACTCCTTAACGTTACTGCTTTATGAGCGCACGCAGAAAACTTTCAGCTAACTTTAGGTTGATATACCTCTGAACCGAAAAGTTTTTGGTCTTTTTGACAAATGGATTGTACTTTGAAATGAAAATTGACTTTCAGGGCTGTCTGAGGCGTGCATGTTTGAATGAAACGTTTTAAACGTATTTTAGATCTATGCAATGCTGATTATGATAGTAATAATGACAATAGCAACAATGATCACAATATCATTGTTACTATGTCATGTACCTTGTAATCATTATTGTTATGGATACTGATATGTATAGGTGTTCCCGCTCAATTTCATCAGATTTGCATCCAAATTTAACCATGTGATCATCCAAGTACGAGTGAATTTCAATGATCACCGAGATCAACATTCCAAAAGGTAATTAGTTCATTCAATTTAATTTCATCAGCATGCGATTTCATGTGGATTGAGTTTCTCAAATTTGTAAAAAGGGCGTTCGGAGTAAAAATGCACGTGCAACGCATTCAAATTCCCATCAGTTCGACTGTGAAGAACGTTAAGAAATTCAAATTTACGATAAGGCAAACATTTATAACATATTTATATGGGCAGTTTTTTTTTTCGTTGTTACTTATATTCCTTGTAGTTACTCATCCGTTTGAATATGCAAGTTCAACGTACCTTGAAATTGGATTTTTGCCTGATAATAGCTAATAGCTCGTATAACTCCACTTTCAAATACATTACATGTATATTTTATTCATACGCGGATATTCATCTGCTTAAGTCATACCACAAGATATTCATGCATTATCTGCTAGAGCAGAGGATACATGAATGTCTCGAATATCGACAGAATTAGTGAGTGCAGCATTTGACAACCAGCAAGACAATATCACTGGCGACACAATTGGGTGAAACATGTCTATAGCTGAGCCGGTTGTGGTAGCTTATTAAATGGCCAATGGGAAGGCAGGAATGGAATCCAAAATTTAAATGTAAATGTGGACTTAAAAAGAAATTCTAAGATATGGCCATTCCCAATAAATGTTACATCCATACTGTTAGGGACAGATTGAAAGTGGAATAAAGGTCGACAGGAAAGAAATACAAAACAATTAAATTAACTGTTAAATGAAATTTTGAAGTTGAAATGAAATTCCATAATGCAATATATCACAGGGAAAAAGGACCCGTAGAAACGGGCTTGAATCTGTTTGTGGGAATTGAATTTGAACATTCAAAGTACGAAGTTGTGTTCTAAAAAAATAAAATTAGAATTGGTACTTGGAACGAAATTGAACGTCTATCCAGCTGGCGTGAAAGTTAAGGCAACTTTGAGTCGTTGATTTGGATGAACCTCTCTCTAAAGTCAATGAAATAAATCTAAAGGGAGTATACATAAAACGAAATTGAATACTCGAAGTATGAAAATGAACCATGGTAGAGGATCACTGACCAAAATCGCTTGAATTTGACAGCCTTTTCATTAATTCGAACAGTGTCGAATACAAATCTGATGAAGTCCTGTAAAGGGCAGATTGCAATGTATGCAGTCTCTATATGATGATGATGTTAAGATTAATGATGTTAAGATTAATGATATTAACCTAACCCGAGTAGATAGTATCAAGTTTTTAGGACTTTACATCTATAGCGACCTCTCATGGAAAACTCACTTTGATTGTTTAAGCAAAATTTTGTCACGAAACACAGGAATCCCAAACAAACTGAAACATTTTTTGCCCAACCATATTTTGCAGATTGTATATTCAACCATGATTTCCCCATATCTTAACTATGGAATTCTTGCGCGGGGTAACGCATCTAAATACTTGCTGGATTCGCTTTTTTCTTCTTCAAAAGCGAGCGATCAGAACTATTAACCATGCTGGGTATTTATCTCACACAAACGCCTTGTTTCAGAAAAAATAGATTTTAAAAGTGATAGATTTGTTTGGTTATAACTTAGGTATTTTTTATGTATAAATTTTCCTCAAAAGATCTTCCTGATGTTTTTTTTTTTTTTACAGATGTTCATAAGAAACAATTCTGTCCACCACTATCCAACTCGCCAAAAGTGACGCTTATCACCTTCCACGAACTCGAACAGTTTTCGCTAAAAACACATTATGTATACAGGTCCTAAATATTGGAATGATCTCCCAACAGAGGTTAAAAGCTGTTTGTCATTATCATTATCATATCTTTTTTAATCGCATCAAGACATGCCAAAATGGATTTGAATGCGAGAAACTTTCATATTCAGCACTGGTTAAGCTATTTTAGTACTTTTTTTTTTAATTTCCTCAGAGGGGCCAACAGATAATAAGCATTGTCTCCGTTTTGTCGTGTATGTTACATGACGTTCATTAGAGTGATTTATTACATTTTTTTTGGTACACTGTATTACAATGTTTTGCCATTTTGTACACCAGTACCCTGTACATCTTCCAACGTTTAATCTAGATTTTTCCTTCGCTCAAAAAAAAAAAAATAAAAGTGAAGTATAAAACATTTTCCATTGACAAAAAGAATAACGTAACATTGAATTGAATCAATTGAAATTTAATACATATAGTAATTAGCCTTGAAGTTTAGATGCATTAAATTTACTAAACAATATTAACAATGTTGAAAATAAATTGAAAGCTAAAAAGCAGAGCTGGAAAAATATGCAGTCCCCACAAAAACCCGGCGAATCCAAACTTGATACTCCTCTTTGTACTATTAGCAGATTCCGTTTCATCTATCAGTTCTTGCAATTAATTTTCCGACAGCAATTAGAAGTTTAGCAAGATATATTTTTGCTAAATTCCCAGGACAGCAACAGCTCCTGCTTATTAAACCTGAACAAACAATTCCAATGCAGCAATTATAAAATAATTCCAATTGGGCGCAGGCGAGCAGTTGTTGATACCGGTAATCACTGTATACCTACACTCCTTCTGTCCGTGGAAGGTAAATTTAGGCTTTTGGGAAAAAAAAAATAGTCACGTGATAGCTCTCAGCCATCCACTTGATTAGGATCCATATCATTATTTCACAGAATGCACTGTCACATTATAATGGCACACGTTCATCCGCCTTCACAATAATGTCAATGATACACCGACTTCAGCCAAACCGCACATACCAACACCTATACCTTCACAAAAACGTAAACATGGCATTTTCATCTCGCATTTGATTGCCGTTCCCCTTTGTTTCAAAGGAATAAATAAACGGCTCACTAATGTAAATGTATGAGATGGGGCCCTATATTCTATCCAGAACATGATTTCGATGATGGTCGCCTGTTTTGTTATCCCCTTGTTTACGTATGAATATAGAATGCACATGATTAAATACGTATGTTATAATGGACAGTGTTGTTTGGTATTGATAATTCATTTTTATAGATTTCTATCTTTCGTTCTCTTCCCTGCATGAGTCCATCTATTTTATTACCTTAGCGGGCTATTCTTTTTCAGCGAAAATTTGAAATGTCAAATAAGCTGCGAAAGAGATAAAGAAAAAAATGATCATTTACTTATCGTCTTTTCTTTGAAAATACTATTATTGTTTTACAAAGTTTTCCTGTGCTTATCCAGATAGAATGACAGGTAAAATAAGAATACAAATAAAACAATACAAAACTATAACATGAACGAGAGAAATGAACTTAACTACTCGTTTGTATGTATGCATGTAGGCCTATATATATATATATATATATATATATATATATAATTATATATATATACATACATACATATGATAAGATTACAGCACTCATTTCAACAGATCATCATTACTATACTTACATAGAGTTTTAGGTTACTGTCATCAGTTTTTAATAAAGTTCTGAATTCAGAATTTCCATTTAAAAGAACAGAAACAAAAAAAGAGACCATGATATCACTCTAAAGACTTGCTCCAATCACAGATAGTGCTGAAGCGCATGGGTATTTTATAGTTCACTTTGCCTGTAGTCAGGAAAGCTTTTATTGCCGATCTTCCGACTCCAGTGATTTGGGTCGCCTGATATTGTCGCCCGTAGCAACAATTTGCAATTTGAAGAGCGGGGCACATGGTGGCGAAGAGGTGAGCCAAGCGGCCCTCATGGGAGCGAAATCGAAGACGAGGAGATTTTTGAGTAAAGAAATAACATGTGTCCTACCACAATCCCCTGTTTTGAATGCAAATTAGGGAAGACGAAGCATTTTTTTTTAAAACTACCTGCAATAAGGCATAGTGAAGTTATCGTTTGTTCGCGTCCATTTTTTTCATCATTCCTGGTGAATGGCTGAGGAAAGGTATGCCTGACACAGGTAATAATTCAACAGGCTGAAGAAGATATGAATCAGAGGTTACGGTTTATCACTATACATTAAATTATGTTACACAAGGAGAATTTATATGCCTTGCTTGCTCAGAGTTGGATGTCAAGAACAGGACGGTGTAAATGCGGGAACTCGAGATAAGGAGCGAAAATGCTTAAATGGTTTGTAATAGACATTGAAATGGCTGTGTAAGTAACCAGGGATCATTCCATTTTATTTCATTTTGATTTTACCCATTAAGGAAAATCTGGTTCCAATTTAAACTTGGCCTCGCGACTTATTGAAGTATACTTGAGTAACTATAAAAGCCACTCCGATAGCGTACAACATCTAATTCTAAACTTTGTCTGTTTAGATAGGGTAGAGAGATGTAGAAGGAACTTCCCATTCCAATGAACGTAGTATGAATTACATTTCTTTCTCTCCAGTAGGTCAGGCTTTCTGTGTTTAAGTGTTACTTGTCTTTCAGACAGAATTTGTCAATTCATGGATGGAGAACAATACACTATACACTATTGCATGGCCTCATTGGACACATGCAAATCTGAATGGATTTCTTTTTTAAATGAGAAAACAAACAAACCAAAAATAAGAAAACTAGCAAATTTTAAACTAAATCAGGCCAATGAGAAGAATAACGAACACAATCGAATTCTCCCGCATTAGACTTGATTTCATTTCTGCATTTTTCACAAAATATATATATCACAAAGAAATGTTCCGAAAATAATACATTTAAGAATATTAGGTGTAATAATCATACAATACAATGACTAATCATACAGTTAAAATTCATTGATTATTAAATTAAATTAAAACAAAGAAATGCAGGAGACCACCATCTTAAGAAGAAGCTTGATTTTGATGGCGGCCTCTAAAGGGAATGCAAGGGACTTTATATCCCATTTCTCTTTAAGCTGATCCTCTCACTCGCTGTATATGGTTTACATTGTCTTACTTTTACGCTTTAAGGTGGGTGGGAATGTGGAAGTAGCATCTCTCCCTTCTCCTTGTTTGTTCTCACTGACTGTTTGTTTGTTTGTTTTTGTGTGTGTTTGTTTGTTTGTTTGTTTCTCTCTTGCCTTACACGGGTATTACTTTAATCTGAGATACGGTACCGCCCAAGACATTTGCTCAACGGGAAGCCCGTCTGTAGTCAAATTGGACTTGATCCGCTGTCATTTCACAAAAACAATCCACGTGCATGCCTATAAGAAAACAGCCTGTCAAACAAACACAAACACACACACACACACACACACACACACACACACACACACACACACACACACACACACACAGAGAGTCACACATACATACACATCCAAGCTCTTACCGTTCATTGCTTTGAATGATACCATGTCGTACATTTGCTGAAATTGTTCTCCCCCTGGGTCAATGATGTACGCAGTTATAGGAAACGCAATCCTGATTCAGTTTTCAAAGCGGGTTGTGAGAAGATGTTTTCCACCTCATCCCTACATTCTTTTGTTTTCTTTGTCAGGTAGAATATCGTATTCAATGTGATTATTTTTGTGTTTGCCCATCTTCAGGGCGTAGCTCACTTTTGGCATTCAGAATGTCAAGTTCGGGAGAAAATTTGCAACAAACCGCGTCAACAAAACGCCACGAGACTGGCAACAGTAGAAGGGACAAACAAGGTGACAGGCCTCGTATTTCAAACTTGGCATGCTTCAAATAAACATGACACCTCAACCAATCAAGTAAAATGAACCAACGGTTCATCACTAGTGATTCGAATGTAACTCAAGTTTAGCAGTTCGAAGAATGTCAGACTTGATAATAAAGTCCATGACAACCAAATAAGTTACGTGTGCGCATTCTGGCTGCTTTCCATCAATTTGTTCAGCACCAAAAACTTCCAGCTTTATAACGTCTTTTCTTGTTCTTTCTGCGGTAAAAGTTTCTTTCTATCACTTGTTTATCGATATCTTGCCTTACTTGCCCGTGTGCGAAACAACACATTCTATTTTACTAGTTCTCTGTAGTAATATAACCCGCTTAAAGGGACATGTCATATTTATACTATAACCATTTATAATACCATACAATAACACTATAGTATTGCTTCGTATGGGGAAAAAACGAAACAGAGAGGTAGATCAGTAAAATACGGCGAAAAGCAGTTATCTATGTTGTATCATCCTCTTGTCCTCCCATATTTACAGTATTGCACCATTACATGGGCAAATGTTGGTGTTCCTAAGTTAGATCCCATACACAAATTGCAAAAGAAAGCTTTACGTATATGCTTTAATTCTGCTTATTTTGCCCCTTCTCAGCCTTTATTCTTCCGTTTAAAAACCTTAATATATGATATTTATAGATTCAAAATCGCTAACTTAATGTTCTATGTTTATAACAATTTGGCGCCAGTTAATATTTCTAATCTATTTCGCCGCAATAAAGATATCCACCAATATAATACTCGCTCACGCTTCAAATTCAATTATCCTGTAGCCAATAGTCACTCCATACTAAAATCTGTTAAGCATACCGGTCCCCGTATCTGGAACAATCTTTCAAATGACATCGCTTCTTGTTCAACCATAACTTCTTTTAGATTTAAATTGAAGGATCTTTTGATTAATGTTTATAATGAAAATAACCAAGTTCAATAATTTATTTGATTTAAACCCCAAAAGTATTTACAGAAGTTATAATATTACCCATAAATTTTATTACCAAGAGGTTAATATGTGCATCATGTATGTGACTGTATCTATGGGGGGGGGGGGGGAGGGGAGGAGGCGTCGTACTTCACTGGGCTAAGACCTTCCTATTTATTTTTTCCATTTTAATGTATAGTATTTTCCTGTGTTTTATGTACAATTTCAAGCAGTTCATTATTCTACTTCATTAAAAGATTTTGTTCACTTCGTCATGTACATGTACACGCATTCTATTTACCATTGTAATCTGGGGGCTTTACGCCTTTTCAAGCTATCGCTTTTTGTAGTCCCCGTTCTCCTCATCAATATTTCTTTTTTTGCTATGTTGATCTCACAATGTATTTGTTTTTATGATGATTGAGATGAATAAACGAATTGAATTGAATTGAATTGAATTGAATTAAAAAGCTCAAACACACAAAGTAAGTTATGAACTGTCAAATTTGAGAGAGTAAGAGATATTAGCAAATCCGTGTGACGTAATTGATGACCAACTCTACATTCGCTTTGTACAGTGTACGTAGAACTTCACCAATTTTCATTCTACTCCATAAAAAGAGAAATTGTTCAGACGTGTTCTATGATAAGGTTTATACGTCTTTTCACGTCCTCATCAGCTAATAAATACTGTATGTGCCCTGATGTTCGAAAGAAAAATGAAATTAGAGAATTCATGTTATATATACAAACTAAACTTTAACAAATTATAATTATTTTTTGCGTGTCAGATTTCCCCCGCAAATCTTCTCTGATTTACTTCTCTCTCTGATATGTCTTTCTCTGTTTTCATGCAATGCGACATAATCGGGCTGAACTTACCCTAGGAACCTGAGCACTAAAACTCACAACTATTCTCATGATGGTCACAGTGAGGCCAGAGTTGAGGTCAGAAAAGATATCTAATCCCCACAAGGGCAACGCCTTCACTTTCATTCGCAAGTTATGACGTCACAATGACGCTGCGTGTCAACTTCAGATCCATACACTGTAAAAAATTTACTGTAGTTTTTACAGTAAATTGCTGGCAACTCTGCTGCACAGTAATTTACTGTAATTTTCATCTTACAGTAAGCTGCTGTAACTTTGTCCTACGGTAAATTACTGTAAATTTCTAATATCTACAGGGAGATACTGTACAATTTACTGTATCTTGCTGTAAAATTTAAAACTTTTGTAATGGTAGCTACTGTAAATTTTGGTTAAATTACAGTAATGTATTGTAATTTTTTGGTTACATTACAGTGATACTGTACACTTCCTGCAGTAGATTGCTGTAAACCTGCCCAATTTACCCCATATACTGTACACTTTCCACAGTAAATTACTGTAAATTTACCCAATTTACAGTAATTTACCCCATATACTGTACACTTTCCACAGTAAATTACGGTAAATTTACCCAATTTACAGTGAAATACCATTTAAATTAAAGTATTGTTTTACAGTAATTGACACAAAAATACACTGAAGTACAACATTTGCATGAAACTTTGGAAAGTCTTTATTGCATAAACACACAACACAACAATATCCTATTTCCAAACAAAAACAAAATCCAGATAAATAATGCCTCCGGCCACTTCGTTGGCGGAGGCATAAAAATAGCATTTTTGAGCTTTATGTAGTGATTCAGAGCAAAAACTCTGATTTCATGTATAAATTAGCATAATCAAAACAATAAAATCATTGAAGGAAATTAAATATACGATTTTGTAGATTATGACGCAGGCAACATGCATGCTGATTTGTGATCGCGCAATCCACGGCTAAGTTTGTACGGGGCCATAATGCCCCCCCCCCCCCCCCCGACACACACACAAGACTACAAATAGCCTGGCATTTTTAGGTTTAAATTGCTCCACTTAATGCAATCGTCACACCAAAAAGATTTGAGCTCAATCAGACTTCAGCAAATGTTGCCAACAAAAGGCTTAAATTAAGACTAGTGTTCAAAAGTTATTCCAATGACTAATTTTAGAGATTTGAAAATTAATCTGGGTTTCATTTTCTTTACCCACACTTTGTAATATACCGGTACCTACTAAATTTTGGTCAAAGTATTTTACATTTTTTTTTGACAGCATAATGGACAGATATCACAATGATTCCTTAATCTTAATACCTTAACCTTGGTGGGCTTGACAAGTTAGTCCTATAAATTGAATGTTTACAATGTTCCCAGCAAACAGCTTATCACAGTATTTGTCAATATCTTTATGAGCAAAGGCATACTATGCAGTGCAGTATACAACTCAGTTTTGAAATTCTTTACAATTGATTAACCAAAACAAGATGAATGCGACTGCATCTCCTATATGCCTCCTCTGAATAGATGGCTCAAATTGTACTTTGATTATTGTGATAACCAGAATAAAAACATACATATTAGTTGACCTCTTTGACAATGGACCTCACACCTTATAACCCCAAAGTCTGATCACTTTACATCCTCCTAGTCATGAGTACAAAATAGTTGAGGTATATGAATGTATGATAACAAAGCTACAACAACCCAACAACTTCATATGTATAATGACATCAATGACCTCTTGACTTTGACCTCAGTGAACAAAAATCTAATCAGTTTGTCTCACTATGGTGATGAATACTACATGTTGTTCCAAGTTTTAAGTTCATGGCTCAAATTGTTCAAGAGTGTTGTTAACAATGCAAAAACCTGAATTTTCATGGTAAGTGACCTTTGGCCTACATTTGTCACAATCTAATCTGATTGTCTTCCTATGGTGATACATACATGTACTAGTACCAAGTACAAGTTTGAAGTTAATGGAACAAGTGGTTCTTGAGATATATGGGGTGTTGCAAGAAAGTTGCAATCAATTGCAAATAATTGCTAATTTTGAAACAACCATTCTGATTGGCTCAGGGTCTGCCCTATTAAGAAGACATGCATGCAACAATGATTTTGATTGGCCAGTGACAATCAGTTGCAATTAATTGCAACTTTCTTGCAACACTCCAATAGTGTAAACAAGGCAAAAAATCCTTCAATTTCAGAATTTACCTCTCTAACCTTTGACCTTTGACCTACATACCCAAGATCATCTACCTATGGTGATACATACTTACACAAAGTTTGAAGTTCATGCCTCAAATCGGTCTGGAGATATCGCATTAACGAGGCTAACGTCTACCAGCACAGCAACTGATGTCTGTGACCTTGACCTTCGACCTACATATCCCAAAATCTAATCATATTGTCTTCATATGGTGATACATACCAGCATCATGTTTGAAATGGATTTTCAGTTATTGCAAGAACGAGGAAGCAGTGAAAGGTGAAAACTTTTTGCCACGACGACTTTACATGACTTTTTTTCCACGCCACAATGTGATCACCCCCCCCCCCCCCCCCCCCCCCCCCCAAAGGATCTAACAAGACTAAAAATTAACCCAGCTCTTTCAGGGTTAGCCTGTGCCTTTAAATTACCAATTACACATTAAATTGCCAAATAGACGAAATTGCATTCAGTAAAATCTTCCTAATACATGTACTGCAATACTAACCAGTGGGGCTGGCCGCCACAAGCTCTAGATTGCCAAAAAATCTTTGGACAAACGAGCTGTTATTTCAGAACTATATACACAATGTACATCACCGATATTATACATTACACAAAATGCTCCAAGTAAACAGCTTTACACTAGTGGTCTAATATCATACATGTATAAAACTTGATTGCAAAGAACTTCAAAATTTGTTTTCTCAGATGTTCATTCATGCATCAGATTTTGAACATGAATATATAACTCAAAGAATGAGGTATTATATGGCCAGTCACGGCCATTGTTGTTTTTATAATGGCAGGACGGACAGACAACCAGAAAACATAATGCCTCTGGCACCAACTTTGGTAGGCATAAATATGTAGGGGGAGGGGGCTCTAGCTCGCCCCCGGTGACTACCCCCGAGACTACTACCCCTCAAACAACTACCCTACCCCAGGGTACCTGTCCAAGGGATAGTTGTTTGGTGGTTAGTTGTCCTGGGGACAGTTGTCCTTGGGATAGTTGTCAGGGGCTGACTTTCCGGGGAGGGGGTTAGTTGTCTAGGGGGTAGTCGTCAGTTTCGGGGGGTGTGGTTTCCTGGAGGGTAGTTCACCGGGGCATACTTGTCTATTAGGTAGTTGTCCTAGAATCCCCTTTAAAGGGGGTACCCAATGCTGAAACAATCTTAGTTCATTTAAAAGATCATGATTTTATTAGCAGAATATCACCTGCCTAAAGTTTTTTTTTTTTTTTTTAATCATGTTGCCAGAAAATCCCCAAAATATGGTAAGATTTCAGAATATTTTGGCCCCTCAGTTGTGTCCCAATTTCAGCTAGGTAACCACAATGACGTCAAAGTGGTTACCAAGGTTCGCGTATTGCAGATGTGTCGCGCCCTAGACTGTACAAAATGCTTTATACCTTGCGCACATTTCGCTAGAATTGGGCGACAACGTAACCACTTTGACGTCATTGTGGTTAACTAGCTGAAATTGGGACACAGCTGAGGGGCCAAACTATCCTGAAATCTTACCATAATTCAGGGTTTTTCTGGCAACACGAATTTTTAAAAAACTTTAGGCAGATGATTTTCTGCTAATAAAAACATGTTTTTTAAAATGAACTAACATTGTTTCAGCATTCGGTACCCCCTTTAATGAATGTGTGATGTATACAAAAGTATGAAGCAACAAGTCAACATGAATTTCTATAATTATAGGTCCTTTACAATGTGTATATTTCTACACATTCAAATTGAAAAAAGAAAAGGTCTAAAATTTGGACTTTGGAAGTAAAAAAAAAACACTCAGAATCAGATTGTAATCTACACTTCTATGACAACACACAGGCATGTGTGTGATTGTTCATACAGGCATTTGAAATTCAGGATGACCTAACAACTGGCAAAATCCACATAAAATATACAGGTTTAAGCATTAAGCCCAGTGAAAATCAGCATATCGGCGTATGAACGACACTTATTTTGGGGTTGTACTGCTGCCTCTTAGATCCTCTGCACTTGGACCCATCAGGACTGATTCCAATTAAGTGTGCCAGCATTCATGCAGGCACTTGGTGGTAACGACACCCTAGGACTGGCTACATGCAGTAATAGGTGAAGCATAAAAGCACTGGAAGTCAGCAAATTGGCGTACGAATGACACTATTTTGGGTTGCAGTGCTGCCTCTGGCTACAGGAGTGTAGATTTCAATCTCTAGAGGTGAAGATTAAAGCCACTGGAAGTCAGCGAAGCGGCGTACAAATGCCACTACTTTGGGGTTGCACTGTCTCTTACATCCGCCGCACTTGGATCCGTCCAGACTTATTCCAAGGAGATATCTGACAGAGAGAAAGAAAAAAAGATGGTAAGATATTACAAAAATAGATTAATTTCACAATTGAAATGATTTTTTAATTTTTTGTTTGGCTTTATATAAATAATGGACTCATGATTAGCAAGCCTATACTGAAATTTATTAAACATTAATAATAGATTATACATTTTTTTATTTTTTTTGGCTAGTAAAGAGACAAGCTCTTCCCTAAAACAAAGGAGGCAAAAAACAAACAAACAAACTATCAAAAAAAAATTATAAACAAACGCAAACACAAACACAAACTAAAAGAAAACACCTTAGTACGCCTGATGTTTGTCGGCTAGTAGTTCATAGTTCTTGACATTCTGGAGTTTCACACAGCATTGCCCGAAGGTATGTTTACCTTCAAAATGTGACAGTTGTGAAGAAAATCTTATTTGCCTTACCAAAAACTTATGCTTATGCTTTTGTTTTCTAGGGCAAGTCCACAAGTGCATGTTGCTTACTCCACCAAGCATGATTTGGGTAGCAAAGTACATGAAACATATTTTGGAATTGTCTATTTTTTCAAGAAAAAATGCTCTAGAATCAAAATGCCTTAAGTTCTGATAATTAATGATGTGGATGTCATATAAAACGGGAAGTGCTGATCTTTCAAATACCTCAAAAAATTCCAGATCACAATCAAAAGATCTAGAATGTTGCATTTTCTTAAAGCCATCCTGAATAAATCCCTTTCAATGAAAACAATATAATAACCAGATGGATTCTTGAATGGCAGTCAAAATTGATGCCTCCAACATTGCCATATCTGAATACACTGAACTTTTAATATTTTCAAAAACTTTGATAATCTAATCAGATTATCATTGCCATATGCATACATGAGTAAAGTTTTTAATTGTTCTGTCAGTTGCTTCCTAAGTTATCACAAGAATGATGGTATTTTTCATGTATACAATAACCTCTATGACTTTTGACCCCAAATGAGCCAAGTTTGAAGGGGAGCCACCAAAGGGGTCTTCAGCTATCGAGAGAATGAAAACAGGACAGATGAACGGACAACAACAACAACAACAAAATTAATCCCTCTGGCACCCACCTCCAGCAGGCTGCAGCATATTGACACATGATAAAGTACATTCAAAATAAAAAAGAGCTCAGATATTCTATGCTTCTGATATTTTGCATGCCATTAGTACCTCTGAATGAATTCGAGTGTTGTGGATGCGGTGCTCTGATACTGCAAGTTCAGATTGTAGTATGAGGCAAACAGGAAGGATAACCCACAAATGAAGCCTGCTTCAGCTGGTGTAGATTGACCAATAACACCATTTTCCACAAGAACCGTCCATCTGGATGTTGCTGAGGCAATGGGATCCCCTATCAAACAAAAATAAAGTTACAATTTAATCATTATGACCTTCATTTGGCTTAACTGATTTATGGTTTTGCTTCTGCTACACTGGCTGATGGGAACATCTCTGACACCTTTCACTAAAGAGTAAAATATATTGTATGAAACAATTAAGGTTTCTGATTGGTCAGATTCGCGTGTCTTGCCATTGCATAATTCATTATATGCCATTTTTTACACAAACTGCCATAAACAACGCTCGATAACGATAAAAATTAATCGATAATACAGAGTTCATTGCACTTTATCAATGAATGTTGCAATGTAGAGTTTGTGAGTTCCGATCCCAAAAGCAGTTTCCCATCTTACATGTATATAACGCATAGTACATGCTCATTTTCGTCAAATATACCGTATATAGATGCACATATTATGGTACATATTCAACTCAAGAGCATGCACTATATGTATAATATTTTCTTCTCATTTTTGATAGACCAGATATGTTTTTTCCTTCCCCCCCCCCTCCAATCCAATACACATTGTGGAAATATCACAAGACAAGAGCACAGAGTGAAAAGTATAGATTGTGTTTTGCTCTTTTCTTCCTCTCTTGTTTTTACCATTTGGTTAGGATCATACAGTATTCACATGTCTCCTTGGTAAGTGATTGCATTGTACATTCAAATGATGTTACAGTTTGAAATGAATTAAAAACTGTAAAAGGCTGAAAGTACGATAACTACAAGTCTGGTTAAGAAGATGGACACATAATCTATACAGACATTAATCTACACCCAAAAGTGAAAATGTTTTTAATGTCCAATTATATCATTCTACAACGATTTTCAATCAAAATCTTTGGAAGTCTTAAATGATAACGCACCTTGGATGACAAGCTTCGGTGCTTCACATTCAGTTGCCTCGCTTGCTCTTTCGAATTCCTCAGCAGTAGCAGTTACCTGAAGATTAAGGGTGCATAAAGGAAAAGAATCATATGAAAATCAAGTGTTTATACCACAATTACACATTCGATTCAACTCTACACTATAGTGTCATTTAATTGATTTTGATTTAAATATAGCAGTCCCCAAATTTGAAGCTCCAATCCAATCTCAAATCAATTTTCAGTTGTTCATCAATGAACTTGCATAATACTTGCAGGGGGGGGGGGGGAGATTTTTTTTTTTAGATGGGGTGTGCCAATGGCTCACTCAACCCCCCACCAAAAAAAAAAAAAAAAAAGTCTAAGGAACAGTTCCACAGAGAAAAGAATTTAAGGTTCTTGAGAACTAGTAGCTTAAACACATTTAACTGGTTCAATCCTTCAATCCAATGCACTAGCTGGCAAGATGAATTTTATAAAGAAAACATATTCACAAAGCGTAGAGTGATTGGCATGAAAGCAATAACCAAATGCTTAATTTTTGCACTCCAGACTAATATTGCAAAATATTTTTTGGGTACAGATAAGAATAAAATGTAATTATTAATTCTTACATCCCAGAGTAGGAAGAGTGCATCATCCTTCACTTTGAAGAAGCTCTGGAGACCTGTCAAGATGGCCCATGCGACCTGGTGCAAGTTGGGATCCCCTTCGCCATATACCGCTTCCACAATTTGGCGGGCATCGTTCTTATCGTCCCATTTCTCCTTCACTAGGAATTGAAGGATGGCTTGTCCTTTCTCTCTAAATGCGGTCAGAAGGGTGGAGGTAATATTGACACCAGTAAGGGTTGCAAAATGCTTATACTGAACATGGTAGGAAGGAAGAGATATGGCCACTGGTCCTTGATTCGGTGTACCATCTGTGGTGGTGGCCCATTGAACCTTTCTTTGTAGATAATATGTAATGGTCATTAAAGTCACCAACATGTATTGCATCTTTCACCTCAATTTGAATCACATTGGACAGAGGGAAGCCTCCATTACGGCTCTGATGTTGGTGTCGTCGCTTTGTCGCTCAGCACGGTCTCTCCGCTGTGTTAGTGTGTACTTTGTGTGCGATGTTTAAACTGACGCTAGCATTTAGCAATCAAAATTTAGGCGAATGTGTATCCAACATGCACGTAACACTGAGATTTGATACTAACTTCAGCATACAGCAGAGAGATCGTGTTGAGCGATGACACTGACAGAGAGTTCCCTCGGCCTCTGTCTCACTTGATTCAAATTGAGGTGAAAGATGCGATACATGTTGGTGATTACTCTCTGAAATTTTGAAGAAAATTCTTTCACGGATGCGGGCAGGATATGAAAGTGCATTAGCACCTTCTGTCTCTTCTGACAACTGTAACAGTGAATACTTGACCCAGTCCCACTCAGGCATGCATAGTCAGGAGTGACCAATTTCAGCGGTTATCTTAGAAGTTATCAGAACATACATAAAAATGTACATATGGGACTAGATTCTAAATGTAAACAAGCAATGAATGCACCTCTAACTGTTAGTACTGCCGCTGTTTATTTTGACACCTCGGAAGGCATTGATATTAAATATGCTGTTAATCTTCGATCTGATTTAGCTGATAAAATATAGAATCATGTCATAGATAAAGAGTTATTTTATTAAATGATCTTTTACCGTGGGCGAGGGGTCCATTCAGTCACGTCGGATTTGTCCGCACATACACATGCCCAGTACAGTGCATATATCATGGTAGGAAAAAAGAAAAAGAAAAAGAAAAAGGTTGCGTTGTCTGTCGGGCTACCTGCGTTGCTGCGCCATACAAATAAAAACAGTCACTCCCTGCACTGACGCGACTGTGGACCCCTCTCCCTCGGTAAAAGATCAAATAAAATAACTCTTTATCTATGTGATTTTATATTTTATCAGCTAAATCAGATCGAAGATTAACAATATATATTTAATATCATCAATGCCTTCCGAGGTGTCAAAATAAGCAGCGGCAGTACTAACAGTTAGAGGTGCATTCATTACTTGTTTACATTTAGAATCTAGTCCCATATGTGCATTTTTATGTATGTTCTGATAACTTCTAAGATAACCGCTGAAATCGTTTGCTCCTGACTATGCATGCCTGATTGGGACTGCATGGGTCAAGTATTCAGTGTTACAGTTGTCAGAAGAGACAGAAGGTGCTAATCAATGCAAATGAAGATAGATTCTAGATCTCAGCTCACACAGGCAGGCTGTACGCTAGCGTAGCGCGCTGTGAACAAAGGACGCCTAGAATAGCCAATCATTGTCATTGTCATTGTCATTGTCAGCCGGCGGCCAGCTAGGATAGCATGCAGTAAACTATAGACCATACACGTACAGTATGTAGTGCACAGTACTTGTACATGATACGCATTAGGATTTCTCTTCTTCTGATTAAGTCTGCCTCCTTCAATTGACTGTGGATTCTTGCAAACTAACTGTAGTGTTAGACCCTATGCATTTTAGTCTACTGCGAATGAAAAACCACACCCTGCGACGTGATACCAATAAAATGTTAAGAAGCACTAATAAGATAATTTCAACTTGTTCTAACATTCTATAGATAGATCTTGTGTTGAAATATTTGAGCATTCAAAACTAAGTTATTAAAGTCGTTCAGTCCAGTCCAGTCCAGTCGTCTCGTTCGAATCTGCATGGCATAGGCATAGTAATAGCCACACACATAAAACACCCCGCACACGTACACATCTTAGGTAGACAACACAACATACACATTAACACACACATCTTGCGTAGACAACACAGAAAGCGCGAAAAGTGAGTACGATGAATTGAATGTCAAATTTCCATGAAATATTACATAATATTGGAAAAATATAGACACAAAATTTCCAGATCTAAAAGATCCTTAGAAAAAACATCATCACCACTTACCAGGGAAATTTACACTTGCACTTGATTCTCGATGATTTCCACAGATAACTGGCAACTTATGTTCTCCTTCAGACACCCAACGTTTGCAGAGATTTATGTTCTGCGCTCGCGCATGGTGCGCATGCGCGTGTGACGTTGTGTATCCCAGAATGCACTTCGGGCGCTCTGTTACAGTAACTTACCGTAACATTTGTCTGCGAAAAGAACAGCACTAATGCTTCCAGGAAATTACCGTGAACCGCCTAAAAATACGGCAAATTGCTGTAAAATCGCTCCTACAGCATTTTACCGTTAAAAATTACTGTAATTTTTACAGCAATTTTTTACAGTGTAGGAATCTGAGAGAAGAGTATTTCCAAAGACGTGGAGACCGTCATTTGCAATATCCTGTTCAGCCCGCAGTTTTTTATAATCATCAATGAGACCCACCGCAAATTAATTACCTGCAGCAAGGACGTTATAATGTGTGCCAATTTATCCGCTCAAAAATGATAATACTGATAATAACAATTTCACGTCATTGCTTTCCAACACTCGAGGCTGTGGAGGATTATTATATAAAGAACAAAGACTCTTTTAAAGATCACAGAAATGTATTCCGTCATTTAGAATCATTTTTTTTTTTGCAATCATTATATTATTGTTGTCATTGATGACATTTTTTTTTTCTTTTCCTGAAGCGCCAGTCGAGTCTGTCCTCGTTTTCTTCAGGCCTCTTCCTAAAGGAAGTTATCTGCATATGCTTTTTACATGACCTAATTCTTTTTGAGGATACAAGGAATCTATCGCAAAGAAATAACCTACAAAGGAAATTCATGAACTATTTTCACTGGATATTATCTATTCTATAGAGCTGGTACATTTTAAAACATACATACACACACGCACGCACACAAACACACACACACATACACACCTGGAACCTTGTGCAGTAAAAGCCCGTTTTGCTCAAACAACACTGTCGCTTAATTAAATAACATCAGAAATGCGTAATCAGGAATAAAATTCCCCGAAGCTCCGAACTTCGAAAAACACGAATGTTTCATTATTATCAGTTTAACACATAAAACTATAGTATTTGGTAAGTTTTTATCTTTAGCAATTGTTTAGCATGCCAACGAACCGATTTGCTTCACTTGAATTCTGAAATATCTTAAGAATAGATTATGTACTACATGCCACTAAAAGAGTCCATAAAGGTTGACCCTTTTATTTAAAATCGCATGTGTTCTGTTGCTCTGGGCGAAAAAGACCCTTTGCACGGCGATTTGAATGGGTCTATAGCCTCCACAAGGATTGTAATGTTGTGTGTCAGGGTAAAAATGTCAGGGTAAAAATGTCAGGGATGATAATGTCTGGGGTAAAAATGGCAAGAAAAATGTCAAGGGTTGTTTATATCGATATACATAGGATTCGTTAATCCGAATATGAAAGGAAGGTGCGTGCTAAGGAAACTTACTTTCGTTTTCAAATTAACGAAACTTCGAAAAAAAAACCCGAACCTTATTTCATTTTCAGATTAATGAACCTGCGAAATAGCTAATAACGGTTTGGAACATTACAATGATAACTACTTTGGTACCACTCACGTATTTACCGTTGTATTTTATCGCTACATTTTACCTGTTATATACATTCTTACCCCGCAACGATTTTGCTATTCACATTTCACCCTAACATTTTCAACCCTGACAGTTTGAGGATCATCCCACGTGCCCGACACCCTCGAGTCATACGGCCAACTGGATCGGCATTGAAAAAAAAAGTCCATGAATCATACAGCACACGAGTCCTACGGTCCGCTAGTTATACTGCCCATTGAACTCGATACTAGGCAAATTAGGCCCATAAGTCCGACTGGAGACAAAGTCCCACGAGTGCGACACTAGACTAAAATGGCCCATGAGTTTGACATTCGACAACCTATTCTAGTGTCGGAGTCGTTGGCATATTTGCCAGCGTGCACCCACATTTTTACCTTTGAGATTTTTACCCTTGATATTTTGCCTTTGTCATGTTTACGCAAACATTTTTACTCTTGATACTTTTACCTCTGTCATTTTTACCTCTGTCATTTTTACCCTTGAATTTTTACCGCTGACGTTTTTACCCCAAAAAAATGTTGTGATGAATCTCAGTCACATTAACAACAACGCACTATACTTTTCTTCAGTCACGAACAGGTTCAATTCTTTACTGTAAACGCACACTGGCAAATACAACTTCTTAGCCTTTTTGCGCCATAGAAAAGAAAACATAAGAACACTCTGCATGTTCTCTCTGGGGATAAAAAATGTAAAGATGAAAAATTTTATTTGAAATAACAAGTGATGATTGGTAAAAAAAAATACCTCCAAAACACCGCCCTGATGAAATATATTTTATACACACTGTTAACCTCACTTTTCGTGCAGAGCTGAAGAGGCAATCAGCAAAGTGACCAGGGGGTGATGAGACTCAGGATGTGACCAGTATAATCATACAACAGCGTAAGACAGATCGCGCTTTAATTTTCGAGAAACAATGTGAACACCAAGTTTGCCGGATGCTGCATCCTCGCGCGAATGGAATCCGATGTGTGTAGGTCAGATTTGAAGGTGATCTTGTTTGTGTTTAGTCTTTGTGCGTGTGGGTGCGAATCGCGTTGTTATTCTGGTTCCGTTTCTTGCGTCATCTCCCTGTCGACTTAAAATGACCGGGAAGGAGACACCTCTCTGACCTGACATATAGAAAGAAAGAAATCGCGCTTCTTCTTCTTCTTCTTCTTCTTCGATGACGACCCTCACTGAACACGGTCAACACTTCTGCTGGTTCCACGTGTGCTGAATGAAGTGGGGGCGTGTGGTTGAAATGGGATCTGTGAATTTCGGCACGCCGCATGCGCATGTATACCCTTGCATTTCTCTTAGGGCAGGTGGTGAAGGGAGCAATGCTGTTCGGTCGATGCTGTATTCAGTTTCGATCGATATAAAACTCACTCTTCATATCTTACAAGGAAATTAGTGAGCAAAGTAAATCAGTGAGAATTCGACTTTTTCGACAGTGGTGCAGGCTGGAAAAAGAAACAAATCCAAAAGATAGGTTTGTCATGGTACGCACAGACATTATAGAACAGCTAGGTACATTGGACTTTGTTTCTAGGAGTTAATATAGACGAAAACCTATCATGGCGAAAACATATTGAGTGTGTCTCTTCCTCAATGAGGAAAACAATTGGAATCATATCTAGAATTAGACAACTTGTGCCTAGACAAATCTTACAATTATTATATAACACCCTTATCCTTCCGCGTATGTCTTATAGACTAGAAGTTTCAATCTTCAATCTACATTTTTGTTACAAAAGAAATTAGTGCATGCAATCTGTTTCAAAGGACCTAGGGAGCATACTGGCTCTTTATTTCATCGTTTATAAATGCTAGATGTTTACAGACCATACCAATTTGTAATTGGAACTGTAATGTTTGACCTAATCCATAATACTTTACCGCACAATGTCTCCGATTATTGTTTTAAAATTGAGCATAATTATGATACAAGGTTTAAAAATGATATGAATTACAAATCGACAAAAATCAGATATGAAACAGGTAAACACGCCTTGTCATAATTCATGTAGGCAGTATAATTTGGAGAGGATTTCCACATTACGTAAAAAAGATAAATACCCGTAACGCTTTTCGGATATCATTGCGAAAGTATCTGTTATCAATTATAGTATAAATGATCCCCTATGAAAACATGTAAATAATAACAATTCTTCAGTGAATATTGTAAATACGTTATATCATAATCTGTATCACTGAAAGGACTGGCCTCGACTAGCCTGCATGCTATTGCCAGTTCTTTTTTTTTTTTGCCAAACTATATTTCAACTATTGATTGTCGTGACTTTGTTGACGATGTTTGTCTGTTTGGTAAATAAATTTCATTTCATTCATTCATTCATTCATTCATTCATTCATTCATTCATTCATTCATTTCATTTTATTCATTCCTTTTGTTTTCATTTTCAATCACATGAAAATGAAATTGCGGTGTTCATACGTGTAATTAAACATATGTGATTAACGACCAAAATAATTGGCACAACATATCCTGCTACCAAATGGTTAGAGTGACATACGATCATCACAAAAAAGTAGCGCAATTGTTTAGGAGCGGGTTTTTTTTTTTCCGGGAAACCATTGACCCTCTAACCCAACCACCCAGGTAATGCACTACATTTTTGACCACCTCCACCCCCCCCCCCCCATACACACACACACACATACACACACACAAAAAAAAAAAATTCGTTGCCACTGCATATTTCAATGGTAAAAACGTCAATTCTAACTATTGAATTGATTTGATTTGAATTGAATTGAATTCTTTGGGCCAGCATATCTGATACGCAGATAAGCCGCTATAACCATAGAGCATGATGCCGAGACGTTCATACACACCAACACTAAAACGAGTCCAATTAGTTTTCAGGATTCCTTATCCGTTCAGAAAAAGATGGAGGAAGAAAGATGAGAAGGGGCGGATGAGGACTAACACGGGGGTGGGGGAGAGATAGGGGAGGGATACGCATAGAGGGGGGAGATAGGGGTGGGAGAGGAGGGCCACTTTGGAGGGAGAGAGACGATCTTATTAGAGTAGGATTATTAACGTTGGATGAGCTTTGATTAAGGAGACGATGATTCAGGAGGGTAATAATAACCGGATCCATCACCCTTTTCATTATCGAGTACAAAGCCGTATAGGAGTAAACCTAGCCGTTACCAACGAAATAACACCGGTAAGGAAATGATTAACAGGAGGGAATAGTTTGAGATCTGGATTGCACCTTGTCGGCCATGATGTTAGCTCACAAACCTCCAGGAGCAGCGAACGTCGCGCCCAGCAATCCATCCTTTTGATTGCATGAGGCGAGAAAGGTCGGGTATAAGAGGTTTACAGAAAGAAATAGTCTCAAACCAGAAAGACGTCCTTTCATCAGAAACATCAATTGACAATAGATAGGGAAACATGGTCACATCAACACGAAAATAATACTTGGGATTTAGTTATTTTGTCTGTTTTTGTTTTTGTTTTTGTTTTTTTTATCCAAAGTAATTGTCCTAAGGACAAATTCATATACAGCCGTAGTAAATTCTCATGGTCGGACATCCGGGTATTTTGCGTGTCACGGGGTCATGGATAGCGGTGGAGTGAAAACAAACCATAGTCTGTAGTCGCGTGAGCCTGGAGTGGTAACGCTGTACGTGTTTTCTGCCGGGGCGCCCCGCGAGCATAGCGCTAGCGCAAGCTGTACTACTGTAGCTGTGCGGGCGGCAGGATTAGGCCCTAGGCCTACCCTAAATTAGGCCCTACCCTAAGTACTACAGTACTAACGTTCGGCCTATAGACCTACATGAAGTTTCAGTGAGGTACTAAGTAAGCGTAGATATCGGGGTACTGCTTACTCAAAGAGGTTCTACTGCACATCTGGCCATTTTGTCGGGTCGTTGATCCAGAGTCCTGCCGCGATTTCATACGGGCACAGGTCCAGTCCGGCTGCCTTCAACTTGGCAAAATACCGGGACCGATCGATCGACAGGATCCAGATTTTAAGAATATTGCTGGCAAGACATGATGCATGTATCTCATGAATGATGGCACAAATGACAAAATGAATAATGAAAAACAGTCCCCATGTCTGCGTAGAGTTGCACATAAATTATACGCGTCGCACATGTACAGCATGCAGTGTGCGCATTATGCAGGCTTGGCGCTTGCAAGCTGTTTGTTTTCACTCCAGTCAACCGGAAGTGACGTGTAGCCGACCGCAAGAATAGGTAGAGTGAAATTTGCGTTGTGATTGGTTGGATAGCGTCACGTGATTGTGGAAAAATTCCGGTATAGTGGCACGACCGTGTCACTATTGACCGATTCTGTGACGCGCTATGTGTATTTTTAGCATAGGCGCAGCCATACTGGGTGTATCAGCAGACCCCCCCCCCCCCCTCCGCACTCCCCCACCCCTCTCCCTACATTAGCACGCGCGCAGAATGAAAAACTGCTTTAGCCAATGGGCGTCTCGTACTGAGTGCGCGAATGCTTGCTTAGTGCGCGAACCTTTGTTACAAGTGCGTGATAAACATGTTGCCCCGGGGTGGGGGAGAGCAGGGGGGGTCGGCTGATACACACCATGGCTGCGCCCTGTGCCGTAAAATGTCTGCTGCCCTCAACGAACCCGAATCGGTCAATACCGAACGCTTACAGCGCGTACCTACGCTTTACGCAGAGATTCCCGCAGGGCATTGGCGCAGGGCCTAGGGAGGGACGTAGTACAGGACAAGGCCAAGCATTTTGATTTCAACCAACGTATGCGCGCGCGCGTAGAGCACTTGACGCAGAATGTAGGAGTCTGCTTTGTGATGTGCAATACGCATACGCGGCTGTACTAGCGTCGCGCGCTGTATGTGTACGTAAACTGCAGTAGGTTGCGGTTAGCTCTGCGTGCAAGTGCAGTGCCGGTACGGTGTGAGTCTTGTACCTACGGAAAATTAGATCGAGGGACCTATTTACTATAACATTAGTGCATGTTCTACCGATGCACCAGTACTGGACTATAGAACTCTAAATACTAAATTATCCCGCGTGCAATTCTATTCACCTCGGCCTGCGGCCTCGGTGGAACAAAACAGCACTCGGGATAATTTAGTATTTGTCGTTCTCTAATCCAGTATAGTGCATCATAGAGCATGCGCTATTTGTATAAAAGGATGCGAGATTTCTCACTGTCCCTCTCTCCCATCTTTGCTCATTTTCCCATATGAGGGATTCATATTTTATACGTGATGCCCATGAATTACTTTGTTTTGTTTTGTTTTGTTCTTTTGGTGTTTTAGCTGGTCATTGCACTTTTATTTACGTTGTGAAACATCCAGGAGGAAAATGACTGATAACTTTCCTTTTCCATTTCCTTCCTTATATCTTGAACATTTCACCTTGTGTCACTCAACTTATTCCTCTCACCTTTTCCCTCCTCATTTGCCTAAAGATACTTTAGAAGCCTTCGTTTACGTATATAACGCTATTTCAAGCCATAAGGGGAAATTCGGAATCAATGATAGTATGGGGGAATTTTAATAAAAAGCATAATGATATTCAGAAAAAGTGCAAATGGTGCCCTTTTTTGAAAAATTATGTGTTAATATGGGCTCAATGAAGCATGGAATTGACAAGAGCACAAATTGCATTCTATTCTACTAAATTCTGTATGTTAATGAAAAAATACAACAAAATAGATGTAACTACATTTCCCCAATGACCCGTTTTCTATGCACATCCAGTATATACACCCATTTTTCTTTTCTTTTCTTTTTTTGCATTGCTGAAAATCTCCCCTACACACACTACGCCATCTGTGTCCTACTGGGTGGAGTAGTCTTTAGACTCCAGATTTCTGATATAAGGCATTATCAAAATCTTAATAAGGGGAATCAAAAATTTCCCCTTCGGAGCGATTTTCCCCTTAAGATACCTCGTGTTTGAAAGTATATTCGTCCTATAATGGACCGTTATATGATATACTCGTATAGATAAATCTTGAGATATCTATCCCCATATATAATATCTTATGTGCTATCATACATTTGATGATTATGTTCTGTACGGCGCATTTTGTTCGTTGGCTCCTAACTTTTTGTCACACTTTTGTATACCAGCTTTGGGCTTTCTGTTTGCACCCCCCCCCCCTCTCTCTCTCTCTCTCTCTCTCTCTTCACAAATCCCATCCTGTTGTTATATCACCCCTTCCCTGCCCTTCACAATTGAGTTGTTCCTGGGGGTGTTTCATCAACGTTTGTCAGCGCTGACAACTGTCAGTGCTGACAATTTCAGCAAAATCCTTGGTTTTGATTGGCTGAGATGCTCTGGTCACTGACTGTTACTATGGTGATTCAAGTTGTCAGCGCTGACGAACGTTGATGAACCCCCCCCCCCCCTCATCTTGTTTGATGTTGTCTCCCTATTCATCCTCTTTCTTCACAGGTTGTCCATCACCCTTGAGATCATTCCTTGCCAAACCTCTACCCTGAGATTTCTCATCCCTTTTCCTTTTTGAATCCCCCTCCTTATACCTGAATGGCTGTTGCTACTGACACCCAACCTATCCCTTGTATTCTATTTGTAGCGTATCCCCACCCACTCCCTAACAGTGCATGTTATGTTATGATATGCAGACAATACCATGACTTTGTCTGTTATTTGTATGTTTGCTATTTTGTCTCTGACGAACATCCTGCTAGGATGGAAATCTCAGGCCCCTTTTGACTCCTTATTTGGATTTTTAATCAATTTCAGATGATTTTCACAGCGGGGCTCATACTCATTGTTCTCTATATGGGCTAGGAAGGGTTCGTTCATGTGATTTTGGCTATAACAGAAAGCCTCAGACTGCCTGAGGCCCCTTTCACACTGTGCGTGTAACGGAAATTACTTCAGGTATGAACAGCGAATATTGTTATAAAGACGATCGAGATTGGAACACGTAGTTCTTTCATTGCCAAAAGTGACTGAAATAGCTAAGAGAACTCTATTTAACTCATGACTCCTACACGATCGCAAAAAATGGTTTTGAAGTTGGTAATTAGTAACACATTATTGTCACAGGAAATCCGACAAAATCCTGCGTAACTATCCAAAGTCAAGATGATAATAATGATTGTCATGTGTGTCACTCACACAAACACAGACCTATAAACACACACACAAACAAACACACACATACATACATACACACACACACACACACACACACACCTCCCTTTCTCTCGCGTACGGCTCATTCTTTGCTCTTTAACTTAAGGACAAGAGTCCGATGGCAGCAAAGTTGATTATGAAGCGATGGATGACATGGAAAGAAACGTATGGTTTGCATCTGTAGACAGGTTGATTTAAAAGTCCTCTATAAACCAATACATTCCCCTATGGGGACCTAATCTGCCCTATTTAGATGCTTATATTTCACATACAAACCACAAGGAGCCCTTAACATATAAAAGCTTCGAATCGATCTCCTTCCAGAAGTTATGAATCGGCATTAATATTGAGAAGACAGAACGGGGGAGTAAATGAAGCCACCAGTAGTTTGGGCAACCTCTTTTTGTATTACAGTCCAGGGGCCCGTTGCATAAAAGTTACTATTATGGTAACTTTGCCATCCAATGGTAACTTCCATGGAATTCTTGACTGTGATTGGCTGTTGAGTATTGTTGCCATAGTAGTTACCATTGGATGGCAAAGTTACCATAATTGTAACTTCTATGCAACGGGCCCCAGACCATACAGAACAGTGTAATGTTCACACGGCCAGTCCTGGTCACGGGCGTCCAAACCTTGCCGTTGATTGTAAGGTCCCATATCAAAACAGTGATGACGTCATCCGAAATATCGAAAGAATAACGACAACGTTACAAATCAATTATTTCCAAATTTATAATAAATTATGATGCAATAATTTCAGGGTTTTTTAAGCATCTGTGACGAAAAGGAAGAATCAAAGAAAAATGAAGGCAATTCAATTCATATGATATCAATTGTAAGACTTGTAACGCCGGAGTGTGCGAGCGTGTGTGTGTATGTCTATGTGCAAGTGTACATGTATGTATGGCTAATGTGTGTACGTGTATGTGTGTGTTGTCCGTGCGTGTGTGTTTGTATGTGTGTGTGTGTGTGTGTGTGTGTGTGCGTGTGTGTGTCAGTGTGTATGTGTGGGTGCTTTCACGTGGGCGAAGATGATAGGTAGAATGAAAGAGGGCTGAAAATAAAACTTTGTAATAAGATACAAGTGATAGTCGAGAACAGCGGGTTAATGACACGTGGAGCGTTGGCGGGAAGACAGTGTCTGTCCCTCTATTTCACCCTTTGCTACAACTATGAATTGAGCAGCAAATCAGGAGCTAAAATGGTCCACTTACGACTCAAATCAATTACAGCATCTTCCGCAAAGACCACAATTTCACGTCGCCGATGGCGGGAGAGGCTTCTCATATTGATTTAATACCATGGTAACCCCTTGCCCGCTTAATGCACGCCTCCCCTGCAGCGAATCGTCTGTATTTGATAGCTGAATGTTACAAAATATTACGTAATAAGAGTCGTTTCTTTCCCTCCCTTTTAAAGTGCCCCTCCCAAGCCTTTTCCAAATTTTATCACATTAGAAATAAGACGAGCATATAGGAAAAAAACACCACATTATGCAAGTAAAGAGCTTTTTCATCTTCTGAGGCTTAATTTCATTGCCCTCATTAATCTCTTTACACACACGTACAAACACACACTCACACGCACATGTGATAGTCAACTTCACTGTATTTATAAACGCAATACAGACAAACGCATCCTTGAAATAAAAAGCTTGACTGTTATCTCACCATCTATGCAAGGGTAAGATAACATTAGGCTTCAACCAACTTGATAGACATGATATTCAATGTGCTGATCACCTCTGATATTTCCCTTATGGTTTGTAATGTTTCCGCTTGAAATGATTTGAATAGGATTGAAATAAAATGGATCGATCTAATCGTATTGTATATACCATTCACCTGTTCACATCTTTCTGTCAGCAAGCAAAAACCGCCATCTTTTTACAAGTCATTTAAAGCGCGTATTTGTCAAAATCTACCCTGCTCTAAGAAGTTCTGCTCTAAATCAAATCTCTTGTCCCTGTTGTTATCATCTTTGAATTCTACAAGCACTGTCTATACAAGTACTGTTTTTTTTTTCCAGTGGGTTTCTCCTTTTTCCATTTTTCGCACAATGCATATTGTTAACTTCACGTCGATTACTCCAGTACTCATTAAAATACATAGTTAGTATGAGGTTTGATTATTGTTGCTTCCTCTGTTCAGTTCATATCGTCATGTTTACATTATTTCTGTGTTCCAAAAGAAAGTGAGATGTATGTTGGGTTTTTTTTTCGAAAAGTGGAAATGAATTTGAATGTGAATTTGGATTGGCGTATTTATTCTGATTGCTGATTGTATAACGAATATCATCAATACTCGCTGAGCAAATCTTTTCTTCCTACACTCCTCCTGCAGTACATAACTTCTAGCTCTTCAACTAACTATTTATGAATACAGACAAACACGAGTGCACACAAATACACATTTGTCATTATTGTGATTGTCGGTATTTATCATCACCGTAATTATCATCATATTTACAAACTTGACTATTATGCTACCTACTCGCTATAAGTGATGCAAATGAACACTTTATGAAATCTTCCCAATCAACATTCAAAGACCAGCATTTCGCGATTTTATTTGTGTGTTTTCACAATCATGAAACTTCTACAAGGCGTATTATCAAACAGGCCTTTCTTCGAAAGAAGTAGATAAGATATCTGTGAATACCTCCCCGACATTCATTCTATAGGCATACAATATGATAACGTTAGTCTCAGTGTATATGCTGACAGAAACACTGGAGTTGGATTGAGCAGACATTCAAAACCATGCTCTTCTTATTGCGTTTGTAGTTCCACGCAACAGAACGTAAACCACAACTGTTTTTTTTTTTCAGGCAGCATGTATACTTTTCGGATCTAATCTAATTAGCACCGGCAGTGGGGTAAAAATATCTATAAATCCTTCTCTGTTTTAGTTCGTCTTTGCGTCATCAAATAATAGTGTACAGCATTGTCAAACGCAGAATCTACATTCGTTGAAGAGCTTGCGGTTGTGAAAACATTTAGTTTATTTTGATAAAGGGGAAGGCTAGTAACTGATCAGTGGGAATCAGTGGAAATGCTGGGAGATGATTGTTCCAATCCTTATGGGATTCATTCAAAAGTTCATTGTATATCTATTGTTGTGTGAAAATGATTTGCTTCAGAACGGTCTCATATTCAAGTAATGTGCAGATTAATGCTCCGTCACTGACCAGGGACGCTAACCTGAAAGCATTAAACTGCACATTACTTGAATATGTTGTCCATTGTTTAAACCATGGTTTCATTTGTACCACCTTCGTGAATTCGGGCCTAAAGGTTGAATACGTAGTGAGATTTAAGTGGCGGGATTTTATCTGTTCTGTCCTACATGGAAAATGTTTCATGATATAGGATATCTAAAGGCGGTGTCACACCTGTCCGGGCAAGCTACGCGGGCTTGTGGCGAGGAGGTAGTTTAAAGCACGTAGAAGATTTTCCGCGGGCGGACAAGAATGTTTGCAATTTTCGCACTTGTTTTTTTACTTACTAGACGCGTGCTACTTAGCTTCTACTTGCGTGCGTTCCGTGTGACTCGCGTGAGAGCTTTGAGACCGATCCATTTTCTGTTACGAGCGACTTACGGGGATGGCGAAGTACCTGCTTTGGAGTTGCCTGTGAGGTGCTACCGGTAAGGGTTTCCTACTTGTGTTCTGCGCGTACCTCTACGGGCAACTCCCGTGACTCTTCCGGAACAAGTTTTGAGCATGCTCAAGGCCTTATCATACCGTATCTGGGGAAGTTTTGCGGCTTGACTTGCGGGAAACAAATTTGCTACCCGGAGCTCTCCGCAGTTGGCCCGAACTTGACAGTACCTAGCACTTATCTCGTCCTTAGTTGCCCGAAGGTGCGCACGCTAGTCCAATTTTCCCGCAGCAAAGTTTTGAGCATGACCAAAACTATTTCCGGATGAGTCGCGAGGATTGCCCGAAGAGTTCCACGCAGAACACCCGTAGGAGGGCCGTAGCCGCCGCAATTCACAGGCATTTGACCCACTTGAAGTAGGTAAGTTGCCCGCTGATCTATGCCTATGTGAAGGGAGTGCGTGCCATTTGTGGGCTCATTCTCTTCTTTGTCCTCTGTCCTCTGTGGCGTCGAGGACTACGTGGTCCCTTTCGGACAGGACTTCATCCGCCGAATGGACTTCAGCAGCAATTTGATGCATTTGCTGTGAATCTTCCGGGCTTTGTGGCTGTCCATCCACTGGACGTTCTCTGCCCTTGTGCACTTTCCGTCTACGGGGCATCTTCACTTCTTGAAAGCTAGTTGACAAATGATTGTTTGCCCATCCACTCGAACCAGCCTATTGTTCAGGCTAGCACTCACCTCGCAGGCGACTAGTACGCAGATAACACGCAGTTGTGGCGCAGGTACTTTGCAGAGCCCGTATGTCGCCCGTAACTGACATAAAAGAAGCTATCACGAAGCTATCACGTGACACACACGCGCCTAACATGCAGTTCAACGGAATACACGCAAGAAGGACTTAGGTATCACGCGTTTATCATGTAATACCCACGCCAAACTCGCCCTAAACCTTGTCCGGCCGCAGAAATTATTCTGCGTGCTGAAAAGTCCCCATACGCAATAAGCCCGCTTAGCTGGTGTGACAGGGCCTTTTTTGGCAGCGGGTAAATAGAGCCAGCGTGCGCACCTCCGGGTAACTACTTTTGAGATACGTGCTAGGTCATGTGCGGGTCATCTGCGGGGACCTCCGGATAGCAAAAATGTTCTTCGGAAGTCGCACGCAAGGCTGGTGTGACACGGCCTTTACTAATCGAGAAAGCGAATACTCCTAATCTATCTTGTATTTTGTAAATTGTCAGTGTAACGAAATTCAATACAAACCTCTGTAATTTTGTGTACTTCACTGATTTATTGAATGTTATTCTTTAGAAAAAAAAATGTCCTGAATTTGAAGACTTCTCCTTTTTTACTTCAGTGACTTTCCTGACGAGATGCCTTGCATTTTCATATTAAAAGATATCGCAGAGTTGTTACTAGCTAATCGCCTATTCATACTTTCCCCATGATTTATGTTTTCTTTATCATGTGTGTCTTCATGGCCATGAGCAAGATGAAACCATGACCGCTACACCAAGATACAATTTGCAATACCGACACTGTAGGGTTTTTTTTTTCACGTTCAAACAAGCATACATTTAAGTGTGCTTCCTTCTTTTTTCCTACCTAGCAATACTTTCATTTCATTTCATTTCATTTCATTTTCATCTCATTATTGTCGATGCGTATGTTAGGTCAATCAGCATTAATTGTTCTTGCCACCATCCGAAGCGGTAGAAGGTTGTCCGTTCCCCACGTAGACGTGATCGCTTGCCTGGTATACGTGATGACTTGGCAAAATCAAGAGAACCAGGCCAGTGAAAAGCTGCACAGGATGTAAATAGACGAAATGACTTAGCAAACTGAAGAATTTCGATGAATTATTAACAAAATTGACTAGAAAAAAAAACTGATGCACACATCAGTGTAAGAGTATACACTCAGAGAAGCTATGCGCTTGTTTACTCTTTTCTTTTTGGAGGGGGGGGGGGGGGGGGTCAGGCACTGCCAGCTTCATCTACCAATGTGCTCACTATGTGGGGTACAAAATTATTGAATGACACACACACACATACACACACACACACTTTTTTTTGTTTTTCAATGATATTTTATTGATTTCATTCAAATCAATCATAAATCAACCCATTCTGGGTGTAACATGAACATAAAAACGGTACAAATGCCATTCAAAAGACAAATCCATTACCAACTTATACTGCCCATCATCTCCCTTCAAAACATAACAACTCGATTATAAATCAATCCTACTGACCATTTCTTCACGAGAAAGTATTGACATGTACAAAAAAAATGTATATATATATATATGTATCTTTGACTATGGTATACTTATACTGCCAATCATCTCTCTTCAACATAGCAACTCGATTATAAATCGAGTATGTAAGGGTATATTATATACAAGGGTATATACATAAAAAGCAACAAAAATACGTTATACAAAACTAGAATGAAATCATTTCATTGAAAATCAAATCCCCATCACCACCGACCCCGATGCACTCAAACCTATCCCACACCCCCACCACAACCCCAAACACATACATCCACAACTACCACACACATACACCCCAAACACCAACACACATACACACCAACACCAAAAACGCACATACACACATACACCCCACACACAAAACACACCCGAAGCGATACCACCTTCCTTCCTAATGAAAACGACTTCCAAATGCTGATTGATACATACAACATACAAGCGTGTAATGGCCGTATGCAGAAAAGCATCGTCCGCCCGCACCCAAATACCGCTCCAAATACCCATTCAATTTCACCAAACAAAACTCCTCAAACTCCTAGCTGCGGACAAAATCCTATAACTTTTACACCACCAAAAACTTATCCCTCCCCGCGCGCGGCCAATGACACATTATATTGCCTTCACCACTGATAACTACACTGTACTAATGAAAAGAAAAAGAAAACAAAACAATACTTAAGCTCTCGTTTTAGAAACATTTTCCCATTTCAGCAAATGTAATCCCAACTTATTTCTTTTTATAGCAATTTCTTTTTCTTCATCCCGAAAACTTATTATTCTTTTACAAATTTCCTCCAAAGTAGGAATTTTTCCCTCCGACCTAGATCTAAAAATAATATATTTCAAAATAAAAATTATTGTATTATAAAATTTTACTTTTGGATCCCTTCCCGTAACACCAAAATGAACGTCTCTCCACTCTATATTTCGAAGATCTGCCATCTCAAACCTATCTATCACTTCCTGCCACAAATTCTTAACATACACACAATCCCAAAATAAATGTTTATATGTTTCTACCGATTGCTCACAAAAAGAACACCGGTTATTTGCAACGAAACCAAACTCAAAAAGATTTTCCTTTGTATAAACAACTCCATGTAATAATTTATACTGAAATTCCCTAAGTTTTGTTAGAAGTGTTGTCATTCTTGGTCTTAAAAATATATGTGTAATTTCCTTTTTCGAAAACAAATAATCATTTTGGCCATCTTTCATTCGTAAAACATACAATTGCTGTAAATTTGTAACAAAGAGTTCATACACCTTTCTAAATGAAACATCTTTCAATAAAATTACATTCTCAAAAATTTTCAAAGAAATATTATATTCCTCTTTATCAACAGGATAAAAATCATATATATTTCCCTCAAATTTCTGGCTTCTTACAACAACCTCCCCTATTTCCCAAACTTTAACTATATTTTCACTATCTAATCCTAACCTGTGAAAATATACTGCTGATCTCATACGATCTTTTTCCAAAATTTGCTTCACTAAATAAATATTCTTCCTATATAAATTTTCACAAAAAATCATTTTCCCTTTACACAAATAATCCTTATTATTAAAAAAGATTGAATTAATCTTGCCTTCTTGATAATTCCGGTTATTTTCCATTTCTTGCCATGCCCTCAAAATTTCTAAATAAAACAATGGTACATTAAATTTAGAAATCGTATATCATAATTACACAAAAATATGAATCTTCCTCCCGCAGTCCTAAAAATATAATCAAAAAAAAGTTTCCATCCCATGAGCTTCTCACCATATATCACACACACACACACACACACACACACACACACACACACACACACAACACACACATACACGCAATCATTCCCTCACACCCTCACATATACACACATAATACACCATACATGGTGCATAGTATTATGCGTATTTTTTTTAAACACTTTTTTTTTAGAACTGCCATTCTTTGAGTTTGAAGGCATCGATGGAAATTCTCTGAGGATTGTCTCCCGTAAGACGAGACACCCGCTCGGGGACAATGTTCCACCATTGCAAATTTGATGAATCATTTAGAGCAGCACCACACAATACCTGCAGACATCATTGAAGACTCGTATTACCGACGTCACGGGAGCCGGCGTGAGCAGCGTCAAAGACGGATCGGGTGTAACGATGGAAGAAACTCCCAATACATCCTCTATATCGCTTCGAAGTCATGTCTAACACATTCAATTTCTGAATGCTTTAAAGAGACGGAACTTTCATTCTCAACAAGTTTCTAGTGTTATCAGTGGTGTGCGTCGAAAATAACCACCATTATGACAAAACCTTTGCAAAAAAGGCACTTTATATAAGTGTATCAAGTCCCTATGTACAATACCATTTGCAAAGAGAGAAAAATAGAGAGGGGGGGGGGGGGAGAGGCATACTCCAATATTGATATACCTGTAAAGTGTTCTCATACCTCAGTGCACTAGTCTATCACCATATCCTGCAAATGCCCTTTGATTTGAACAAAAAAAAAAACAAAACCCGTAATCATTACCCGATGATTAATAGAGTCTTTCGGCAGCGATTGATAAATTGTTCAAAAAGGCGGTTTTACCTCAAAGTGAATCGGAATTCTAATCACCATTTTGCCGCAGTACGCGCAATAATATTTAGATCATACAAAAAAAAATGTACATTGGAAGGGAAATTATTCCCATGGTTTCCGCTGGCTACTGAATAGAGGACAGTGCACATATGCAAAGTAAATCGAAAAAATAATCAATTTTTGTACCTTTCCATTTTGTTTCTAAATCTTTTCAAACAGTGAGAAAGCAAGCAAATTATTATTACCTCAAGGCAAGTTTAAGTAGGTCAAAGACTGCGACATATCTAAACCCGATTCTACCCTGAAGTTACATTTTGACACAGATAGCACAGTAACACACATTCAGAAACACGTGTATTTAACAAGAATATACCTGTAGCATGTGTGAGTTGACTGTGTGCTCTAAATAGCATCAACCCGTTGCATCTGAAGATATTGATGACATAAAATTTTGATGGTCATACCATAATTTGCTAACATGCAGGCTACGTCTCATGTTCTAACGTGTACTAGGGGGTTTTCAATCTATTTTGTTTGTTATTTATGTTTTTACGGGATGGTAATAAAAACAATGCCAAAGAGAAACAGCGTAAAGAATACGCAATGTTTGGACAGTTTATAATCATTCAGTAATATTATCTTAGCATGACTGTTGTTTTAAAAGCACCAGGAAGAGAAGGAAAAGGGCATTAACCCTTTCTATGCCAATGAGTCAAATGTGCACAAATTTCAGATACGAACCTATTGACCGATTCGGGTTCGTTGAGGGCAGCAGACATTTTACGGCACAGGGCGCAGCCATAGTGGGTGTATCAGCCGACCCCCCCCCCCCCCCCCCTGCTCTCCCCCACCCCCAGGCAACATGTTTATCACGCACTTGTAACAAAGGTTCGCGCACTAGCAAGCATTCGCGCACTCAGTACGAGACGCCTATTGGCTAAAGCAGTTTTTCATTCTGCGCGCGTGCTAATGTAGGGAGAGGGGTGGGGGAGTGCGGAGGGGGGGGGGGGTCGGCTGATACACCCACTATGGCTGCGCCCATGCCAAAAATACACATAGCGCGTCACAGAATCGGTCAATAGAAAGGTAATAAATGTAGAACCCAGAGGGTCAACGAATAAATGTGCTTAAAATGTCTCATAAGATCATGAATTGCAAAGTCGGATGCAAGCCATGATTATCACTGTCTAGGCCTATTTTTTGTATATACATTGAAGTGATAAATGTATTGGCGCTCTCCATTTCTCCTCACATAACCATGATAACTGATGATCATCAAAGGCAAAGCCTCCATCTCTCTAGAAAAGCATGTTTTACCCAGTAACGAGTAATGTCCTCAGTGCACTCAGTAATAATGAACAAAGCCCTGGCACATCGGGTTACATCCATTAATCTTTCGCTCCTTGTAGCGAGGTGACATCCTTCAAAATCTCCCATCATTATGTAAAATTGCTGACGTCGCAGCTGGAGAGAGGAAAGCTGCTATCAAGAGATGGACATGCACATTCGCATTTAGCCCTTTCCGCGCCAGGGACTCTGGACAGTGCGTACAACGCTATGAACTTTTCTGTACCAATCAGCACTCGAAGCAGGCAAAGGCTTAACCTACTGCCCACTATACGATCACAGTCAACCGCCGTGGATTTTAATGTCAGTAATATACGGTCACTTGTACACCCTTGTAAGTGCTTTCCGTAAGAACCATAAGAAATGCTTTCCCGGCCATCACTGCCCTGCATTGTGAGAATCACTGGAACCACTTCACACCCGACTGAAAGAAAGGAGAGGTAATTCACATTGCTGATTTAATTCTGAACGGTTGAGGGAGTTATGAACCTTTTTTTACTGTCTTTGAATAAAACTTCACGTAGATTTTTTTTCTTCTATCGCCTATCGCCTATATTTCCTATCGCCTATAAGGGCATCATGGTTATGGATTGAGGTCAACATAGTTTAGATAGTCATACCAGGATGTTCGCTCGCTCGCTTCCACGTCCCAGAATAACAGAGTTAGATGCCGACAAAATCTGACACGAAAACTTATAAAACCAAAATAAATGTTGTTTGAAAAAGCATCAAGTTTCAAAGTCAGGCTTTGAATAAAGACAGGCGAAAGAATTTTATGCTCAAGATATCTCGCTCCCGTCTTTTGTTTTGCAAGCACGTTAAAATTGATGCAGGTTTTATTTTCAGTGTTTCTTCGAATTCGTTGGCAGTATAACCAGGCCCCCGAAGCGGGTCTTTGTCGTATGGACAGTTCGACAGCGGAGGGAAAATTGGAATGTCCCATGAGTCGTCGGATGGTATTCATAAAATGCACAAGTCGAAAGGAAGTCACATGAAAGGCAACGCTGCGAAGAAGCGTGCTCTACTTTTTCCCCCTGATCAACGATTACACTACATTTTGCTCGCATGCGACATCTACCTGACACATCGTATCCATCGACAATTCATTTCATCTGAATTATATTCTTGAACATAGGTGAAACCAAGGAATCCTTCGCAAACATTTTTAGGGAGAAATATACAGAATTAAAATGCCCCTTGGACATCGTGCAAAGCCGAAAAGGAATTGAGATGGAATATCGCGAACACAAGTTTATTTCCATTTTATACAAAGGAGTCTGGCACTATAATGTTCATCGCTAGCAATCCACAATGAATGCACATAATGTGCCATATGGAAGATATGCAAAAGACGGTCAGATACACGAATGAATATGACTTACATTTGATCCATTTGCCAAGCACGAGAATATTCGCAAAAGGTGTATTGGACAAGCACCATGAACACTATGAATTTATCATTCGTCCACCTCTTTCACGCCCGTTCATGTTCGTTCCTAGAGTTTTAGGTCACATGGTTTTGAAATCAATTATGAGGACCCAAACACACACACACACACACACACACACACACACACACACACACACACACACACACATATATATATATATATATATATATATATATATATATATATATATATATAAACGAAGAAACTGGTAATGCATTTTTGGCCAATAAAGCATGAGTTTATTCGACTCAAATTTTCGGCGTCCTACGCCTTCTTCACGAGTCTTGACAATGACGATACGTTCATTGTCAAGACTCCTGAATAATCGTTCTGTGTAAAAGGTATCTTATTCTTATTCATTATTATTTTCCAAACTTACAAAGTCTCCCGAGCGTCTACTTGCTCCTGGCTATCTTATCGCGCTTATGAAGGGCAGAGAGTGCGGGATCTAAGAAATGGCTAACGTTAGTTTCTCTCTTTCTGTTAAAGCAAGCAAACCTTCCTTTGCAAACACTGGTCATACACCCCGGTCGGCACTGTTCTTGATTGCTAAAAGATATCTATGAAGAAAAAGAAAAACATATCGAGAGAGAGAGAGAGAGATGGAGACATGTATAATAGAGAAAGAGAGAGAAGAAGAGGGAGTGAAGGGGAGGAAGAGGAATATAGAACCTAGAGGAGTCGACGTTTTCAAAGAAGTGACAGAACATTCTAAGAATTCTTGCACACTGTCAATAGTCTGCCGCTGTCTTGAGGGTTTAACCTTGGTTTTCAAACAACGAGGGCCGCTACAAATCTATCGATCTGAGTAATACTCATTGAATCGGAATTAGCCAGACCTGTAGGCTTGTGGGTGTCTTTTCTATCATTTGTTTCCCTGTACCACCTGTAGCCTGTCACGGTTGATTGATGCCTCAATCTACAGAGAGTCTGATGATTTCTAAATTGTCCATCGCGTCGAAGCAACCCTGATGCAAATCGTCGTCAAACAGGTTCTACCATTCCTTTCGCCAAATCATATATCGCTCGGAAAATATATAGGCCGATAGAAAAACTCTAAAGCCTTTGTATCTAATTCGTTTCACTTCAGGCTTCCAAACCTTTGTGGAGGGTGTGGTTCAGTTCAGAAAGGTCTCTAAAACGAACAACTTGATAACACTGTGAATTAAACATGATGTCCTTAAGACATAGATACTTTCCATTATATGCAACGTGTAATTCATCTTTGCCTTTAAAAAATCCATTTTGATTAAAGTCAAATTAATCTTATTGTGTATTATGTGACTGCTTTCTTCTCATTTATGATAACCAAAGGTGCAAAGTTGGCAAAGGCAATAGGATTAAAAAATATATATATGAATGACATAGGAAGTGTTCATTTTGCAAGGTTGGGTTCAATACAAAAATGATTTTTTTTTTAAGTTTTGGAGTTAAATATTCAATGTTTAATTGATGAAGTTTTGACGAGGAAATCTTCCCCTCATGGATACTAAAACCCTGACGCTTATTCTATTCATCTACATTTGTATACAATCATGTATTAAATATAAATATTATATATATATATATATATATATATATATATATATATATATATACATATATATATATATATATATATATATATATATATATCGTCGCTGGGGTGACAAGACCTTGTATCCGCAATTTTGGTGAAAATGACTTTTTTGCATTTATGGTCAAACAATCAGTCAAGTGATGTCCTGTCCAAACCCTAGTTGTCTTACCCCAAAAATGAAGCCACCATGGCATGTCAAAGGAACGGCTGTCCCATTCGATAAAGTGCTTTTTCCGTCATGTTTTTTAGCTCTCCTGAACATTTGACATTTTGTAGATACGAGGTCTTGTCGCCCCAGAGACGATATGTATATATATATATATATAACATTATGCATTTTATTCGTATGTGCTTAATTCTGCGGAAGGGGGTCTGGTCCTGTCAGGGCTGCACGGCTATACAAAAATAAAAAGCGAAGAAAAAGGAAGCGCGAGAACACTTTGGAGGGATCCGCCCCAAGATTTTTTCCCCTGGAGTTGGGCAGGGAGCATTGATCCCTTGACCAAATACAACAAATACTAATAGCACATCCCACTGTCCCCTTAATTATCACCGCCTTTGCCGGTGTCCGCCCCCCCCCCTCCCAACACACACACACACACAAACACACAAAAAAACACACACATTTTTTTGTTTTATGATATCATTTATATGAATTTAATTCGATATCAAGTTCATGTTAACCATGAGATTAATAATCATTATGAACAAAAATAAGCAGCTGTATTGTTCATTCTTGTTCTGCAAAATCATATATATTTTTCAACATACAGTTTGCACGATATATTTTGGGTGTTGTTTTCTTCTTTTTTTTTGCAAATCATACCACACATACACACACACACACACCTACACACACAGACAGACACACACACACACACACACACACACACACACACACACACACACACACACATCATAGGGGCTGTACGTGTTGAAGAGCTCCAATGCACTGAGGCGCCGGCGTCTCTTGATCGGGATTTTACTTTTCACTTCGTAGAAGCGCCTCATTATGATACGACGAGTGATTCCGCCACAATAATAGGACGTGGCAGCGTCCTCCCGGGGAGGTCAGGCGGGTGACGATTAGTGGAGACCTCATCAACACCTGCTTCCATACAATTATACACCAAAAGATGAATCGTATTAAACATTCATCATCTCCGCCGTCTATATAAAACATAAAAAAAACACCACTGCTGTTGAATATAAACAATAATTGCATTGCCGCGGGAATACATGGAAATATACCCTTAGTTAATTTGCTGTTGCAGTAGTGGTGAATGCAATGACAAGCATTCATTTATTTTTTTTACTCTGAAGGTTACATATTTTGCATCAAGGGACATGTTCACATGGAGCAGGTTGAAATTTCAACTTGGCTCAAAGACAGAAAACTCCACTTGATATTTCCGCCTGATCAGCGGGGAACATAGACATAGCAGAGTACTCCATTTTCTCTTGTTCGATTGAGGAATACATCTGTTGATAGAAAGGAATCCACGGAAGATCAAGGGCAATTCATCGAACAAGTAATGAACTATGCGTAAATGTAAAAAAAAAGTACAGTATTATTATTATTATTATTATTATTATTATCATTTTATTCATTTTATTTATTTGTTGCTGTTGCAAGTTAGACATACTTGCAAATACATTCACGTAAGCGAAACTCTTGACATTAAACAGACGGTGTAATCGTAATGATTATCAAATTCCATCTCTTGTAGAATTATGCACTGTCTTGGATGAACTGTCAGGCACCATGTCGGAACTGGGACTGGGGAAAAGTTTTGCATTTTGAAGAATCTTCTTCCATTACAATGCACTGATAAGATATAATGCAGAATAGTATGGACTTATTCATCGAGGGTAGCCTCTCCTGTGTAAACATCGGTCAAATATGAGGAATCTGTGATCATCCATGTACCCCAGCAGTGCGAGTATCAAGTTGATACACTTGGGTCAAAGGGGGGGGGGGGGGCACTCTTTGCACTGCCATTCCTTCCCCTCCCCAAGATAGGCACTTAGTTTATCATTACCTGCATGGGACCATCTAGCTAGTTAAAGCTCTGCTCATGAAAATAGTCCCCTGTATTTCCAATTTCATCTAGGCACTGTATTATAATATTCTCTCTTTCAACCTAATTCGAAGTGTTCCCTATCGTACAGTGTACCTCCAATTTGACATCGTTTAATATTTTTCCGTATATGCTTGTTGTATATATATATATATATACATATATACATATATATATATATATATATATATATATATATATATATATATATGTGTGTGTGTGTGTGTGTGTATATATATATATATATATGCGATCATATTCCACAAAATGTATTAATGCGTTGGTACAATTTATAATCATAATGTGTTATCATCATTATTGTCAAATTTATATATAGTTATATATTGTGTTGAAAACGGAATGCGGAAATAACTGAACTGAACTGAAAACTCCAGTTGGTCTTGTCGGCTGCTAGTATATCGCTTGAAAGAAAGAAGACAAAAGGACGGAGAGAAAGAGAAGAGATTTGATATATATATATAAATAAAAGCATGGGAAGAGTATTTCTTTAGGAGTTGGTATAAAGCCGCTTTACCAGCCGCGTTACAGTTTACAAATAACTAACTCACTATCTAACAAACTAACTAACAAGCTAACTAAACTAACTAACTGACTTAGCGGACGACTATCAGATTTTCAACAGTACTCATCAGTCGTTGTTGAGGATGTGAAGGACGATCAATATTTTTGCGTTTCTTGGAGACGAAGTTCTTGCAGTATCTCAGCCTTGGCAATGGACATTAATGTATATTTGTAAAATGTTTTTAATTCTGACTATTATCCATGCAGCTTACTGACTTTGGCGGCGGTGGATACTCCACGCCAATGTACGCCATCAAAGCTGATAAGATGGGCTCTCGCCTCGACGAAGCAACCTGAACAATATAATGTCGGGCAGTTAATGACTCGGATTTAATTTTTCCCTCTTCGTATTTTTTTAAATGTATCTCTGAACCCTACTGGCCTTAAATATCAGCATCTCAAATGTTCAGATATCAGATTTTTAGATTTTTATCGTTCAAATAGTTCAAATTTATTGTTGATTCATAAACAGACAAATTATGTACAATGTATAAGCGGAACATAATTGCAAAAACGTAACTTAACAAAATACATGTGACCGCACGACTAGAAACCCACAAAAAGCTTTAAAATGATTTATAACTTGGTGTAAATTTTGAGCATCCTAACCCATTCAAAAAGTGAGTAAAATAAGAGAGGATTAGAAGGTGCAGCTTCATAGAAAAGGGAGAAAAAAGAGGATTTAAAGATTAGGGTTACTCAGGCGAGCTGTGCAGAAGTATCAATGAAAATCACAGTGAAAGCAGCGCCTGTGCGAGAATAAAAAAATGGCCTAGAAAAACTGCCAATATCTCGAATTTGGCTTTGTTTTAAGCCTCCAAATCTTGGCAGTAGGTTGAGAAGTAATTACTCTCCCAGGTAGGAAAAACTTTAACAATTTGAGTAGGTCAACCGAAGTGATTATTCTGGTCCATTAGAGGGAATCCTAATCTGCAACTTTTTGTGGGTTATTAAAACAAGCTTCGTTGAACCTGCGCTGTGACTATGTTTATTGTATACATCATTGAATATTGATGAATTTTCTATTCCAATGGTGAAAGGTTCAGTCAATAGTTTTTGCTGTACTACCAAGCAGTCGGCTAGCGATTTTTCAAGATGCGCGTAAATATATCTTGAGCGCGTATCTACATTACTTTGCGTATTTATACTTAATGCGATTTGTCTAACCGGTAGCTCGACAAATGCATTTCAATGCCTTGATTTAGCATAAATATCTTAAAAACTGAGTAGCATGCGGTATATAAATCGAATGTTTGTGTGGAGGTTGCGCTTAAAACTATATGCCCTCAGTGAATTTTAAAAAGTGCTATGGTTCGTCTCGGGGCATAGCACTGTTGAAAATTTAATAACCTCTGAGCAAATAGTTCTATCAGTCAAACTAGTCGATATTATATTGTATGCTATATAAATAGCTCTTAGTTTTAGATACATTGCTCTTCCTCCACGTATATGAGCTCACAGCGACCTACACTATCATCAAAATGTTAGTCACAGGAATCAAACCCACGCCTGTAGTACACCCATTCCATTTCCTTCATCCATCTTCATTAACGTTTAGCTTCACACTATGCACTCATTCATACCTACCTGGGTATAGATAAACATGATAATAACAGACCGAACCGTGATCTTATCGATAGTAAATGCTACAGTACCTTTAAAATCACAATCACTTTTCTAGGGTAACGATTTTTTTTCCCTCTCTCTCTACAATAGCTGCCCTGGCCGACTTGAACAAAGATCTGTGTCATCCCCCGGGGCGAATTCTTTGTAGTCTCATTTAATCTATGCTCTGTGAAGAGGTTCCACGCTGATTTCCAAGAGTAGAGGAAGATTTTTCGCGGACAACATGTATTTCACATTATCACTACAATATCCTCCGTCGAAATTTGAAGAGAAGGGACTTTGTTCTCCTATAAGTCGAGAAGGAGAGGTACGATGACCGTCTATATTCTCTAGTAAGCGATAAATGAACTCATGGGGGTGTTAACATATCCGTCCGCGTCTTTATAAAAAAAAAGTCCCATCTGTGCTATTCAGAATTAGAAAGTATGTACCATGTCCTCTTCATATAGACAATGGTTTTCTACTAAATTATTCATGTTCTTATAGGCCTGGTAATGTTTATAAAATGATGAAGCAAACCCTAATCCGACAATTGGTTTAGAGCGTAGACGTGACCAGGCATTTATTTTGCATAAAAACGCAATTCTGCCTGCGATGGGTCTATCTAAAGTATATTGACCGGTCATTAGCAGTTTCAGGTCGCGATGGCGGACATGACGAGATTGCATTGTTTCATTTACTTGCAAAAATGACTGCTGCGGAATTCAAATCGCCAACATTGGAAATTCTTTCGACAAGGATCTGCTTTATCATTTATAAAACGAATGATACCCATTTTTTTGAGCATATTACTAGTATATGATAGGGGGTTTTCGTAAACATATTCAAGTTTCACCCATACCTCTTAAACAGAGGTTGTTCTTAACAACCTAAAAGCTTGTCCGATACTTGTCCAACATAGCAACAAGTCATACGATGTACACTCAGCAAAAAACAAAGAAAAAAAAAGAATGTAAACACTTTTTCAAGTATACATTTCTCATAGAATATTTAGATAAAGTTAATGTATTATATACCATATGAAAGGTAATTTAATTGGCTATCAACCTGGTATATAGGTCAATGAAAAGAGAAACTTTACACATGAGTGAACACCTCTGTTTTCCTCTTCAAAGGCACAAAAGTAAAAATTGCAAAAAAAGGACATGATGTCATTCACGCGTAAGTGCTCTTCCACATAGCAATAAGAACAAAAGACAAATTTAACACAATGAAAAACATGATTTAAGTTGCAACAATTAACCTTTGATCTCCATAATATCTTTGAAGCTCATAAGATCAATAAACGCTAAAATAATGTAGTAAAATCACACTATCCAAGAAGCACACTCACATCACCCCTATTTTGAGATCACTTCATTGGTTACCAGTCAAAGATCGCATTATTTTTAAGATTTTACTTCTGACTTTTCATTGCATTCAGGGCGCTGCTCCTCAGTATAACATTGACCTACTCCATAATTACATCCCTGCTAGATCTCTACGCTCATCCAACTCCGGTTCTCTGATGATTCCAAGATTCACTACAATATGGGGCACACGTGCCTTTGGCCATGCTGCTCCCACCTTATGGAATAACTTACCTCCAGCCGTAAAAAATTGTTCTTCATCAGACTCCTTTAAAAGCAGTCTAAAGACTCATTTGTTTAAAGCCTCAATTTGACTATTCATTACATGTATTTGATATTTGTATGTCCTTTATCTCCTTCACTTTCTCTTCCTTCCGCGCCTAGAGCACTCTGCAGAGTGGATTTGGCGCTATATAAATCATATCAATTATTATTATTATTATTATTATTATTATTATTATCATTATTATTATAAAAATGAAGAATCTTCTGTCAAATCCAAATTCAAATGAAATGAGAGAAGAAGCAATATAAATGAAAATGATAGAAATTTGAATTGATTTCTCAAATTAGGGAAATTGTAAATAACATTTGGTTCTTAAATTTGTCTCATTAATCCTTAAATTACTAAATCAAAAGAATGAAATACAAATATTCTGTACATTTAACCATCTTTGTGACCTTACTCCCTATGTCATTTGAAGTTTAAGCTGAGAGAAAATTCTTAATTTCCCTCTTTAGTTTCCCACTTTGATTTTGTTTGAGGTTATAAAGAGATTCAGAAAAACCGAAAGTGTATTTTTGCTATTTCATTCATGTCTCTCATTGTGTTAAACTGGTCTTTTGTTACCATTGTTATCCTGTAGGGCACTTCCAAATAAAAGACAAACATGTCGAATTTTGCAATTTTTACTTTTGTGCCTTGTTGGAGGACATAAACAAAATGTGTTCACTCATGCGTAAAGTTTCCCTTTATATTGATCTACTAGGTTGATAGCCAATTAAATTACCTTTAATGTGGTATATAATACATTGATTTTCATCAAAATCCTATAGACATCCTTGCATCTTATTGGCTGAGAGCAAATTTGTCCAATATTTTTTTTTTTACAAAAGTTTTCACGAAATGCCCCCCCCCCCAGGATTCCAGCAATTGAATTTCATTTAAACAGAGCAGGTTAATGAAATAGCTTGTCTCTGTGTTCCCGGGAATGAAACATCCATAGATCTGGGTAAATTTCGAAAAAAGGCATAATTTTATTACCCTCACTCAGCGCGTTCGAATAAGTACAGACACCCTATAGATAGGCTGTTGCCTCGGGCCTGTTAGACTTTTCCAAAAGTACCTTTTTGGAATATTCTTGCCTATAACCTCATTGATGTGTATTACCAACTTGCTCAGGAGGTGTCTCCGCTCTCGCTGCATTCTGTACACGCTCGCGCGCGCGCACACACACACACACTCACATACACACACACACACAGACAATTTGCTTCTTACATAAATATATATATATTTCAATTATGATCAGCATGTAAGGGCAAACGATTATCGTAGCAACCCACAGGTCCGTAAGGTTGATATTGACCTTGGAATTCGTGTCAGCCTTTTCTCTATTTCTCGGGTCCGTATTCGCCCGGCTTCGGCAATAACGGCGAAATTGCATAGTCTTTGGTATTTCCGCTCACACGACATTCGACCGAAGATGAAAGTCAAACCAAACGATTGTGTTATTCCAGGCCTTCCAAGGCTGCAAGAATTAGCCTAGTTTGCCAACATCTAGGAGGCCAACAAGTCACATTTATATATAAACTGAGTTGAGACGTCTCCATTTTCAGTGACTTTTTTTCTTTTTCGACACAAAGCCATGAGCAAGCAGCGGGAAATAAAGTATGGCCTCTCTAAAGTGACGCAGGTTTACGTTATCCATTTCATCTCGAAATCAAGTTGTTTACTCATGTCATAAGATTCAAGTTGCCTCGACAAATCAATTGAGTCATGCGCGCTTTTCATTGATAGGATATCTTGAACACTGAAAAACATTCAAAAAATGATTTTTTTTTTCTTCCAACCAAGGAACCGTATTTCTTAGAAATATCTATCATGATAGAAAATTGTACAGCTACAGACAATACAGCTCCAGTCATAATACATATTTGACATACAATCTGTTTTTCCAACTGTCTTTATGTGGCACGTAGGGTTTTACATAGCTGCAGACGAACGAATGGTGGCAACGACTTAATTTATCCTATAAAACACAAAGCAGGAGACCATCATTGTTTGTAACTTTCAATTCAATTCAATTCAATTCAATTTAATTCAATTCAATTTATTGATTTCATAAAAGCAATACAGCCAATATTTGTACAATAATCAAACGTCGAGGAAAACCACGAAAAAGCCAGTGGCTTGAAGATTGTGATTCCCTATACAGAAGTACATTAAAAAACAGATTGGCATGAAAATACAAGATACAAAATGTTACATAATAATACTAGATACTAGATACTCAATGATAGACACAAAAAATACACATCAAAACAAACAGTACATAAATACAACACAAAACAAAACGTCATGAATGTATAATGTTCCAATACCTTGATAAAACGTAATTAATCATAAGATTCAAAAAAATATTGTTTCAATTTCAACTTAAAATGATTTAAACTCATAATGCACTTAAGATTATATTCCAATGAATTCCATATTTTTGCACCTTTATATTGCACCGAGTTCCTACATTTCATCTTAGATCGGCATAATGGCAAGACAAATTTTGTTTGTAACGTGTATTAAAATTATGACTCATAGAATGCGTTTTAAAACAATCATCAAAAATACACGGCAATACCAAATGCACATATTTAAACATAAAAATACTCTTTCTATAAAAGAATTCTCCACAGTTTTTCAACGATATATCCATGATTACGTGATTGATTGTATAGCATTAAACTTTAAAGAGAATTGGTAGTAATATATGTTTAATTGTGGCGTGATAAAAAAAGATTGGGGAGAGTTTTGATTGAAACTCTCCATCGACATCCAACGGTTAATACTAAGGATGTTGGACTTGGGGGGGGGGGGGGGAGGGGGGAAGGAGTTGATGTTCGTTCTTCCGAAGGTTCGTCAATCCGAAAATGAAATGAGGTTCACTCTGTCGACATACACAAATTCCCTACATTAGATGTTCATCAATCAGAAAATGAAATATGGTTCGTTATTCCCAAGGCTTGTTACTCCGAATGTCTCCTTCATCCCAGAATGAAATTAGTTTCGTTATTCCCGAGATTCATTAATTCGAGAATGAAACAAATTTGCTTATTCCGAAGATTCGTTAATACGAAAAAAAAAAGAAGACGCGTACTTATGAACCTTCGGAATTATGAACCTCATGTTGTTTTCGGATTAACTAACCTTCGGAATAAGGAGCCTTATTTCAATTTCGGATTAACGAATCTTCGGAATAGCGCGCTTCATGTTATCATGTTATCATGTTTTCCAAGTAACTAACCTCCGGAATAACGATCGTTTGGAATGTAGAACTTTATGTCATTCTTTCGGATTAATGAACCTTCGGAATAACGAAGTGTAACCGGGCTGCGGAAGTTATCCGGTGATATAGACTATCCTTTTGACAAACCGTTTTGCCGTAACGGTGAGGAATAATTTCTCGAAAGATAAGAAAGATATCGATCATTATTTTTCTCGTTATGATGTTGGCTTCGACAGTCGGCACCATTTAGTACGATGTGTACATGCATATTGACAGCCACCATGGATCCTACTTGTCTGTGTGTAAGTCTGCCGGAATGTATCTCTCTATATGAATAATTACATGAATATCATATTCATATCCTATGCATACCTTTCTAGTAAAGATAGTCACCGACAACTCAACGGCCTGTGAGAAGGTGGCCTAAATTATATAGCAGCGACAAATATGACAAAGGCAAGAGTCGCATACATAATAGAAACAGGTGCATTTCTACTTTGTCGCAAAGTTACCGAGTTAAGGGGGGGGGGGCGGGGAAAGAGAATTTATGTCTAAAATTTGACAACAGTAAAAAGAACTTTCACAATTCGTGGTGTATGTTTGTGACTGGTGTATGTTGGAAATGCACTGCGTTACGTGTGTATTTGTCTCTCTGTCCAGTCGTTTAGAGGGTACCCCCTTTAACACACAACTGAACGTTTATTAATTTACAGTTCCTTTTAATAATTTCCATTTGTTCCTGTGTGTATATGTATGTGTGTTTATGTGTGTTGGTTTGTGTGTGTGAGTACGTATCTGCATGTCGCTCTGAGCAGGGCAGTGACGTCTCACCTCCCCTGCTCTGAGTATGATTACAGCGGTCGCAGAAATGTTGTTTGGAAGCGCAATATATTAAGGAAATTCTATTTGATAAAACTTCTAAGCTATAGATTCCAGCTTGCGATTGCCTTCACACCTGTTCTTCGTTAATAATTCAAACTAAACCCCTCGCGGTTCCCTTTTTGGCCCAGCAGCTGTCGCTTGTCCATTACTAATCCTGGCAACTTACTCGAGGTGAATAGGAGGAATTCCTTCAGCCAGCGAAAGCAAAACTTTCCGTTGTGAGCTGCAGTTAAAGTGCTTAAAACACCTATACAAAGACTTAAAGAGGAAATTTACCCCAAAATGTATGCGCGCGTGTGTGCGTACGAGTACGTTGATAACATGGTTATCATTTTAAAGTAATATATTTTGTGTAATAATCGGTATGAATTGGTTATTGTTTTGATATGATGCTGTATATTTCTTATGTTAATGTAATCGGTATTTGTCATTGTTGAAATGTTCATACATTGTATGTTGTTTGATGTAATTGATATGTTTTTCAATGTGATGCATTATTTAGCCTTCGGGCTTACTACTTTGCATGTTTGTTTCGATAAACCATTATCAAATCAAATCAAATCAAACATCTTTCTTATTTCTTATCGATTTTTGCCATTTTGTGTCGTTCTCTAGGGAATATTTTGCTGTTTCTTATGATCTTTACTTATTTTGGGGGTGAATTTCCTCTTTAAAAAAAAACTTTTGAAGAGGAGCGGTGATAAAGGCTCACGACTGTCGTGATGAATAACTTAAGAAAAAAATCATAGTGGGACATGTTATATTTGAAATACCTTAGCCCATAGAAACAAACGAAATACCCACTTTGTGACCTTCATTCAATACATTTTTAACATGTCACAAATAATTGTTCTGTTGATGTAAGATATGAGTAGGCCGAGCAAAAAGAGGACTCTAAAAATTGCACATGGATACAATAAGGTTTGAAGTAAATAGTGTAGGACTATATCATAGACCCATATAAGATAATACAAAACCTAATACTAAGAGTAGTAGTAGTAGTAACAATAATAGCAATGATGATGATGATACAACCTTATTTACACTGTTACATGGCGAAATATCGCTTCAGTCTGTAGTAATGATGATGATGATAATAATTATGACAATAATTATGACAATGATAATAGTAATAATTATTATAATTATTATTATTAGTAGTAGTAGTATTAGTATTATTATCATCATTATTAATATGATCATTATCATCACTATTGTTATTATTATTATGATGATGATTATTATTATTACTATCATTATAGTAATAACAATTATATCTTTAAAGTGATAATAATGATATTAATGATTATAATCATAATGATACAACCGCATCCATCCTGGCGCATATCACTTCAGTCAATATGTACTCATCTGCAGGTAAAGGAAAAGACAAGTTTTTAGGTCACGGATTCACATCGAGTTCTCATCTTAAACAACCTTCCATAATATAAAGTCAAGTTTTCACAGCTTTCTTAAAAACATCTAATAAATCTGCATTCTTAATTCAATCTGGCAAGTTCTTCCGTAAAAAGTTCTGCAGAGTTAGCTTATGGAATGAACATGACCCATAGAAATTGAGTATAAATCTTAGATACATTAAAGTTGAACGACATTGTTAACCATTTCTGGCATTTCCATAAAGTGCATGAGGAATCGCTTTGTCATCATTTAGCACATACAATCTTGTTGCTGAAAGACACTGTATCAGCTTTCATTCTGATTACGTTGCTCAGTCTATACTAGTATTCAAGCATGTTTAACGATAACCATACTATTTGGTGGAAGAAAAAACAAACAAACAACAACACCTGATCTAACACACTGTCGAACTTTCTGCATGGAGAGCGGCTTAATGGAACTTATACTTCTGCCACTGTGGTCGAAATAGGTGGCGCAACGCGAGACTGAGTTTGGTGATATACCATAGCAAAGCTTCCTTGCGCATGAGATTCTACAGGAGCGTGACTACCACCATACGTGAACGCGCTCGCATGGTACACAAAGTTGTCCGCGCTTGCCGAGTTAGTTCCGCCCGCACAAGCACACAAGTCGCGAAAAGATGTAACAGTATCCATTCCGCACAGTTTTCTCTATATGGCGCCTTGCAACACTGGAATCGCCTCTTTCTCAATTTCATCTGGAGAGTAGTCTGGTAGAAGACCTGTGGGGCAGCAGCTGACGTTTAGCCATTACCCCGATTGCAATCGGGCGAAGTACGACTGTCCTCCTGGATCTGGCGGTATACATAGTTAATTGTTCGTACATTAGAAGCATTCTCAGCTTTTGACACCCCGAAGCGAAGACCTAGCCCCCAATCTGCATGAGGTGTTGGACAGGAGAACCTTGAAACTTGTTCAGTTTTACTTTGTGGCGCCAAACTTGATTGCTACACCTCAGGAATATTCGTTGTGACAAGAGGACGGTGCATGCGATTTCAAGGTGAGTTTTCTCTCTTTTTTCTAATAACTGATTTGAATCTTGTTTTGTCTTGTTTATTTCTTCTGGGTTTTTTTTTTTTTGGTTGTTGATAGATTGTATAATTAACCTATCAAATTTTTAACTTCATGTTTCCCTGTTTTCAGGTCTTTGGTGTCAAAATGAAATAGGCAAAGACAAGCTGGAACAATTCTGTTCTTGTTTTAAAGTGAGAAACAGATAGTATTTAGCTCTGTTTTCATTTTGATATTTGCAACCTACCGAGCTCTCTGATCATCGACTTTGCTTTAATGCACACATAGATATCATTCACATTCAACTGAAATTTTCTGCACCTGACCCAGGACGATAAGGACATTTGTACAGTGAAGTAAGTATTCATAATAATTAAAGCTGCTAAACTCTATATTCAAGAAAGACACCTTAGAGTAAGTACGGGAATTAGAGATTGCTAATGAATTCAGTTGATTAAATATTTACGGGAAATGGATTTACAACCATTCTTATAAAATGTATGTTGCCGTTAAAGAATGTCACTCGAGAACTTGGTATATATAATCTTTAAGCTTTGATTTATTTGTCGCCTTGGTTTGCATTTCGCGAGAGACAACTCGCACACATACGCACAGATTCCCCCATGCACAACAAATGGATTAATGAACATACACAATCGCACAAACATAAACAAGTGGCTACCACCTTTTAAAGGGACTTCAGCAGCCCCCACCCCCACCCCCAAAACACCCCCCCCCCCCAAAAAAAAAAACAAACCCAATACAAAACAAAACGAGACAAAACAAGTGGACGTAGGGAATGGCGTCTCTTTGAACGCAAAATCTGTACTCTACATCATTTGAAGTGGCCCTAGGAGAGTTCTAACACTAAATCCTCCTTAAGACCGTATTCTCAACCCTAATATCAACTTAAATCATCTGAAAAAAAATATGCGGTGAATTCTAAATGAGGCATATTTTCCAGAGGATATACATGAACGTCTTTAACTTTTGCCTGCGACAGAAATACTTTATTTCAATCATGTCTTTTATCTTTGATGTTTTTAACATAAAAACGAAGATAAAAAACATAATCGAAATTAGAAATATCATTCTCCTTTTTCTACCAAGGTTGAGATATGAGTATACTTATGACCTGCAAACAGTCTCTCTGAAGCCTTAATATTCCTTTAATACCCATATCTGTATATTGATCTCACAATTAAATAATTGGCTAGGAGCAGGTGTGACGACGCGCGATACTCTACAGGCTCGTGAGACATAAACGGTACGGGACAATATTCTTAAAAGGGTGTCCAGTTATTTATGGTAAAATATTACCGACAGAAATCAATACAGGCGCAAAAGAAATGTAAATATTAACTAACTCGTATACCAGGAAAGCGTTAAAATCGAACGTCACCTTCTCTTGCATCTGTACGTTTACTTGCACAAAACCATTTGAACAAAGCCATATCACTTTCTATCACGTTGTTAAAATATACTTAATCGGCTTGTTGTAGAGAAGTATTGAAATCTTTACTCAGCTGTTGTACTTTTCCTTATCCAATTATGCAGAGTCATTGCTTTGTTCGAATCACTTCACAAAATAAGATTAACAAAAGTCTTTCCCCTCTTCGGTAGCGTTACGTTTAGATTAAGTCGCAAATATTTGCACTACTTTTATTTCCTCTTCAATCATCGTGTCAAATAAAAGGTCCGGCGCTCTGAACGAAGGAACTTAATGGGCTAATGTGCTTATTTCGTAAGCCATTAGGATTGTTGCGTCGGTAGGAAATACTATCAAAATTAAACGCAGTTCGGTTTATATAAGAGGGTATTTTTTTTAAATCTTAATTTCATTTGTAGTTGTCAATAGCCACGCATCAGCTATTTGCTCATTGTCTTGGATAATGAAAACAGCCCGATTAACCTAACTGCCTACATCCGTAACTGATATACCATTGGATGGATGTCATTAATAAGTGGTTTTGAAAAGTGTGCCCCGCGCCACATTAAACGCGTCAGACTCTCATGTAATTAATCTCGCGATGATGAAATTTCCATCCGTTAGCAGACTGTGGATGCATTCTTTCCCGCTTGCTACAAATGAGGTTATGGTCTTATATAACTCGCTGCATTCATATCACATAATGACAATTACAGCAAGCACTGCTTTTATCAAGAAAGAGAAGAGAAAAACTCGCTGAGAGGGCTCCTTGGGGAAATTTAGGAAAGTTCGATTCTTTGCACTTCTTAATCTCATCGGGGTTTAGAATAATACGTAGCTTATTTTCTGACGAAAGATTTGGTATAAAAGTAGTGTTCCCTCTTTTTCAAATCGTTCTAAATTTCAAGACAATAATATAATCTTCTGACGGTTGGATTTAAATGGATCGTCTGTCAAATCCTGACTCAGTCTTGATTTTATTCATGTAATTGAATTTTCATAAAGATTTTATTTCATAATATTTACAGTATCAAAGGTGGCAATTAGCGGTAAAAATACACGTACTGTTAGTATACACCTGCCACTAATAATGAAAAATAAATAGTTTTCTTCACTGAAGTGTGCCTCTTAAGTGTACAAGCATACTTTTGGGGATTGGGGTCGAAGGGTATTATTGTTGTCGCAGAAGCATTACCATGTGTACCCATTTGTACAGCATGGTCAAGATCGGAAGAAAGAAATAACGTTATCCACTGGTAGCAACACCTGGAGGAAAAAGTCGGAACCAGAAATTCATTTTTACAAGTTCTAAACACGACCTTCCCATTTGCTTGTAGTAGGTCGCTTTCAAGTCAGCAGAATTTCGACTTATTTTATTAGTAGAAATCGTCAGTTTTTCATTGAAGTATATTCAAATGACCAATTAAGTTGCGAAGATGCCTCTGATAACTCACTAGCTTTGATTTTAGGCGCTCACCTATTTTTCAGTGTGTGTTTCCCGTCGTCTTTCAATTAATATTTAAGAAACGTGAGGCGCATGTCAAATAAAATAAAAACATCTTATCGAGATGTGGCGTTCAATGGCAAATTTCTGAAATAGTAAAATTTAAAATTGCTAGTAGGACACGCCAAGAAAATGACAAATATTCAGGCAATTCAATGTTGCTTTTTATTACATTCTGATGTTTTGATAAATGATAATGATAATAAACTACATTTCTGTAGCGCATATCACCACAGATGAATTCCCTATGCTCTTTGTATATAGAAATAAAGAAGAAAAGAAATAAACACAACAGGATCGGGAGATAACATGCAAATCAATTTCTGTCGTGGAAAGCACAATTGCAATTAGTATTGAAATCTCGACATTGATGAACACTGATAAATACACTGTATCTCTAACAAAATAACTGCGCAAAAACGTGTAATATACAAAAGGTAATGAGAGCGAGAGATGAAGAGATAGATAAAGTGGGAGAGGAGCAGTAGAATGAAGCAATGTAAAAAATCACAATATACCAACAATCGCATTGCGTGAGTACTTATTCAGCAGCAAGAAGGCGGGTTTTAGGCGATTTTTGAATTGGTCCACAGTGTCTTGCTCCTTAATGACTTCCGGTACGCTATTCCAAGGGTCGGTACGACTGCTTGGAAGGAGCAAACTCCTCATGATGTCTTATTTTCACGATACTTTCGTTATTTGAACTGAATTCTCGTATTCACTACGTAGTGGAAACTAAGAATACTTATATATAATATGTATGTATGGGTGGGTAACTGGGTGTATTGTGTTTTTCTGTTGTCTTCGATTAATTATTTTCCTACATGATCATCTACCAGTAAGTTGTTCCGATTGTGGACTCGATTTCTACGGCGCCATCTCCAACAATTCCGCGTCTTTAACGGCGCAAAGAGTCAACCGACTGCCCCTCAATTCATTTGGGAAGTGTTGGTTCTAGAGGGTCTCGTTCTATCTCTCGAAAGAGAGTCTTACATTCCCGCGTCTCCCATGCGTTGAAGGAGAATGCCCCGCGTCGCCCTTAATTAAGATTTTCCTTTAATCTTTCTTTTTTTTTTCTTATTTGAAACCAGGGCTTCGAGCTCATTAAGTCCTCTGATGGCTAGGTGCAAATCTCAGCCCTCGAAAGACCAATCAGTGAAGAGAATGTCTTTCGAGCAGGAGGCCGATTTGGGCGTTTGCCATCAATCCAGTGACGTCACGTCTTTCCTTCTGGATAAACGTCACGCGACGGAGGTTCATTGTAACAGAGTTGACGAATTAAAATTGATTTTATGTCCTCCTAATCCATAAAAAAAGAAGTCGTCGCCTCTCATTTCATTCTGAATGTCGTATGCACAGCGGGATAAGAATGATAATGGAAAGGCATGCATACTTCAAACGATGGATGCATATGATTTGTTGTTTTAATATATTTATACATTTCTACCATAGGCTGTGGCAGTTGATGCGCCAAAATGAACATACACATACAAGCGTGTCTGATATTGAAAGCGGAAAAAAGAGATAATCATTATATTCATATTCATTCGACAAATTTTTAGCATTTGCCCGGCGACAAACAATTCACCACGTCTTCTGTCATTTCGTAACAATGGCAGATTCAGAATACCACATTTTTGTTGAAAATAATGCTTGACGTTGCTTGACATGGCATATTCGAATTACGCTGAAAAGGTCTTTTTTGAACGAAACATTCATCGGTGTGAGCGAGTTTGTACGACAAGGGCCGGATGATAGGCGAGATGGGCCATCTACACGATGACACTTGCGAAAGGGCCGATATGGTCTGTGGATAAAAGCTCTGCAGGTAAAGTAAAATGTAGTCGCTCATCTTCATAGTAAATGGTCTGAGACAAATGGTTGCAGTCAACCACTTAGCTCGCTCACTTAGTACGTCCATGGTTTCATTCGTTTTCACGCGAATCCGTGCACATACATACATCCCTATAAAGCATTAGGTGTGTGGGGGGGGGGGGGGTGGGAGGGGAGGGGGGAGTACATCCTTGGGGATAGATCATATTGATTCTGCCGTATGTTTGTTTAATGCTCTCGCGATAGAATCCGTATTTGCTTTGGCGTAGAACGGTGAGTGACATACTTTTCCTGCTATCAAGAGCACGGCTGCCGGTAACTTTCCCCGCACCTGTCATCGCGGGTTCTTCCATTGCACTTTTGAAGACTACTTCTTTAACTATACTACTACAGATAAACTGCGATGTAACTCCAGGATTTACGAAAAATCTGATCGAATCACACCAGTTTTCTGACTCCTTATCGCATTAAGTCGATCCTTACAGCATTGTCAATTGTTCATAATTGCCCCCATCGTCTCTTAAAATGTGTTGCTAGACTTTGCTTTAGAGACAGGATATTTATAAAATGTGATCATTGCTTTCCCCCAGAAAACAGAAACCTCTTGGACAAAGCACAAGAAAAGAACAAACAAACTCGCAAGCACTATAGCTGCACAGAAATGGACTCTGACAGGCTGTGTTTGCATTTCAACGATTTCCCTTTAATCCATACATACATTCTATTTCTACTTTATTCGTTTAATTTTCCTTGTTTATCATGATCATCATTATTTATCTTTTATTGATTCTATTTTATTTTATTTCATTTCTTGTTTTTACTTTTATTGTTATATTATTGCTATTATTATTATCATCATTATTATTATTATCATCATTATTATCATTATTATTATTATTATTATTATCATTATCATTATTATCATCATTATAATTATTATTATTATTTTGCTTTTCTCGATTAAAGTGGATAACTCATTTAAGTCTCCCTATCCCATTGTGTATCCGGGAGCGTCACGTGGTTGACCAAAATATGATGTCGGCACGGTAGGTGTGAGACATAATTCTGAGCGTGGCTGCGACGCCATCTGTATTAAATAATTCCAGCAAATTTTACACTCCACTGCATCACTTTCACTGTATGCATGTTCGCTTTTCTGACACGTCATGGCATCCGAGTTTTATTTTTCTCCAAACTCCCGTCAAACGCCCGCTAGTAGACATTTCGTCTCTATTTCTTCTTTTTTTCATTTGCCTCTCTAGCGTTGTTCGAAAAGGCTGAAGGGATTACTCCGGGTGAATAATCACCACCAGAAGGTCATTATGCTTTTAAGAATTAGTCTGCTCGGCTTTGACCATACATTTGTCTCTGACGTAGGTTTTCAGGAGTTTGCAGTATTCCTGGAATGCCGTTTGTAATGCATCATCGCACTAATTAGGTATATGCAATCAAGATACATGAAATGATTCGAAGAATGGAATTCGTATTTGTTTTTCATCGTTTGCTTGTTTGTTTGTTTGTTTGTTTGTATTTTGGTTTGGAGCAATGGATAAGCAGATATGACACAATTACAAATCAACATGCAAATGATTAAAGCGTACATAGTATGTATACAGTATATCATGTACATATATATATATATAATAATAATAATAATAAAAATAATAATGATAATATGTGTGTGTGTGTGTGTGTGTGTGTATTACTTAAATATATGTACATGTATACTCGCATAACATGAATATTTTGATCATGCATGAAAGAAAAATACCTTGCTCGTGTCATTTAAATTACAGCTGTATATGCGTAGTTACAGACATTTCTTCTATCTAACGAACGCGTATCGAATCTGAAAATCGTACGCGGTTAAAGTATTTTTTTTTCTCTGTTCGAAGTTTGTTCCATTGGAACGACAACGAAAATGACATATACGGAGAAACTTTTTTTATGCGTGAATTTACAACCCATTAGGGACGCTCAATAATCTCTGTTCACAAGTTAGTGATTCGATTCGCTTAGTTTACATTCTCTACACGGAATACTGTCCAGACGAAAATCTGGTACTTAGTACAATTGGTATTGACTAATCCATGTTTGTACGGTGTTGTATGAGCTGTTCAAATTTGCCAAGGTTCTCGATGCTGAGTTTGTCGAACTCATTTCGTGTTTTTGAAATTGCAGGCCCCGGGAGCAGTTACCCCCAAGCACCCACACAATGCTCTTGACAGTTTATAAGAACGAGGTGGTTGTGTAATGACTTTTTACTGAGTGACTGGGTGGGTGTCTTTCCGTCTTAAGAGGGGCATGCTTCTCACAACATGGTACGTGTGATAACACGGCATGTTCTCCACGAATGTTTTTCAGTGCCCTTGAGTGACCTATCACTCAGCTACCATGAGAGTATTGATGTTATCAATCATGCCCTTTACTTAAGAGGTTTTTTTCTGTCTCTCTCTCTCTGTCTCTCTCTCTCTCTTCTTTAACCTGACTCAAGGCGTAAGAATCAGTGTTATCTTTGCGCCTGTTTCTACTGAACTGGGTAGCTGCATGTGTTGATCTTATGGAAGAGGAATTGTCGATACGTATTAAAGTGACAAAGAAAGTGACTTCACTTCTATTAAAGGCATGTGCGGAATCAAGAAGACTTTTTGCTTCACTATGACAATTCCAATAAACCTTTTAAAAGCATGCATGTTGTATGACACAAAATGACGCACACAAGCACACAAGCACACACACACACATATAAACACACATGATATGCTTAGACCCATCACCAGTGTAACTTGATAAAGCCGCCTGACATCTATTTTCTGGTGAAGTTATATCAAATGTTTCTGATTCTAAACTTTTCAGTGATAATATTCGTTGGTGCACATAATTGTAATATCGAGAACTTGGCACAGGAATCGGACGGAACCAGGCCAGTTTTGAGAAAAAGCTTTTCATGTTGATACAGAGTCACATGTACAAGAGATTATGCATTTTAATTCAATGTAATAATGTAAAGCAGCGCCGCATACTGGTTCATGCAAACCGCTTATCTCGTGATTCAAACAGAAAGAAGTAAATATCATTGTAGCAATGTCGGAACAAACATGATATTGCTCGTTCTGGAATTTCAGTCATCTTCATTTTAAAATTTCTTTACTTTATGGTATGCTATCTTATTAGGATAGAAAAATGAAATATCGTGTAATCATGTTCTCCTAGGAATTCAGTCGTTATGTGGATTAAAAGGGGGATTCCGGATTATTTAGTCTGAAAAAGTACAATTTTTGAAGGGAAACAGTGAAAATTTAATCAAAACGAAATTATGACGTTTTAGAGATTCGCGAATTTGTGCAAGACAGTCCTTAAACAGTTGATTTGAATATGCGAATGAGTGAGCTGCTGATGTCACAATTTTCCATTGATCGTGTAAAAAAGTGGCAAAAATTACGTTCTGCAATCAAAGCATTTAAACTAATGTAATTCGTAGCTGAATAACTTCTAAATAATGATTAGTCAGGTGTAGGATTTGAGACCAAGGCAAAATTGCGTTTGAATAAAAAAAAAAGGTTATTTTTGATGTTACCAGCAAATTACATGGTAAGTTGCAAGGCGATGACATCATCACCTCTTTATGTGCACATTCAAATATTTCTATCCCTTTTTGATCAATTTGTCCCTCTTGTGCTTGTAAGAGAGCATTCTTTTCAAACTTGAATTGAACAAGAATTTACTGTCCAATGTAGGTTACACGACGACTAACAGAATGTTAATGGCGTGTCATTCAGTTATATAGGACTTCCTATTGAACTCTTGAATAATGATGGGTTCAGGTAACACGGGTTCAGGTACTACGCTTTAATTGATTCCTTTAATCAGGTTTATTGATTCATTAAGAGGTTAAGAGTACGGCCGTGACATGTCTCGCATTTTGGACAAGCATGTAAAAACACAAATTTAACCATTAGTGGCTTGTTTAGACACCTGCTTATTGCAAATAGTCTATCTCCGTGCAATCAATAGTCCGTAGTTGATGTTCAACTAGTACAGACGCCAATGGATTAAGGTGGAATATACGCCGTGTAGACCATACACCAATTGAGGTAAGGATATCAACGGGCCCTGACAAGATATTACTTTTTTGTTAGTTAGTTGTTGTTTTTTTTTTGGGGGGGGGGGGTTCAGTCAAAAAGAATATTATGATCAATGAAAGGGTAGCAGTTAGAACATTTTTTTTTTAAAAACTATCTTGTTGCTCAGTCGCAATCGTACGCTGGAAGATAAGACATTCCCTGCACGTTTTCATCAATGGTCGTGGGAATTCCAACCGACGGAAGATTAACAAAGCGTTACTATCGCGGAGTGTATGTCACTGATAGAACAGTAATAGCACGTCCGCGATGCCGCGAGGCGTGCTACCCTAAGATCTTCTGGGACCATAAAGAAATTAGTTATTAGCTTTTTAAAAAAACCCTTAAGTCATTCTCTTTGAGAAGACACTGCGGAGAAAATGGAAATGAACACTAGGAGACTTGATTTTTTGTGTACAACCGTTTACTTCGTCAGGAGAGGAATAAAGATATGGATATTGTGGCATATCCTGCGATCTCGGAAAGATGTGAACTTATTTTCATCGAAATTAATTTGCAATAGGATTACTTGGTGCTTTTCCCCTATCGTATATAATGACAGTCTTCTTTTTTTCCTTCTCATTATTAAAAGTAAAATTGAACAAGGATGTACGCTCTTATCCTACAAGACAATCTGAGAAATTTCATTTAGGCCTACATAATCATGCAGGAAGGGTGATGGCTCTGAAATTTATCATATACACCGAACCCGATATTTGGAATGTTCTTCCTTCTGATATTCGAAATATATAAGGTCCATGTGCTCTTTGAAGACAGCTGTTAAAACGATGTTGCTCTCTTGATATCATTGATCCTATTGTTTGTCAGTGAAAGTGTGCTTTACACGAAATTCCTTCGTGTAAATTTTACATCGCCGCACCTAGTCCCTTACGTAACCATGTGACCGACCATGACCTGGCATACAACGCTATTCATCTGCTCTGGGTGAGAAAATATTTTGTCACGCCTTGCTGATCTGTGATCCAGCTGATATACATTTGTGTGAACCTTGATGAAAGCAAACAAACCCCTCTGTTCTTTTTTTTTTCCTTTTCTTCTGTCCTATCTCTATGGGTGTCATCCCTCCCTCCCTTCTTCTTCTTTTTTTTTTTTACTCTTCAGGCAAATACAAGTTGTACGAACCTCTTTTATGGTGGAAAGTGTAACAAATGTGACCTAACATCACAAGACCAATAAAAAAAGAGTCTCTAGATCAAAATCAATTGAGTAATACTTAAGATTCTGAAAGAATATATTTTAAAATCTAGTCACCCTTTATTGAGTGTGTAACAAGAAGGGAATTTGAAACTGGATGGCTACCATTTTTAGGGGTTTTTTTTCGACTAATCCTAAACTTGGCACTCGCGTAAAAGCATTCTTCTATTCATGATTATGTTATACTGTTTGTAGCGTTTCTATTTTCTGTGAGGTTTCGTGCACGCTTTTATATACCCAATTGATGACAAGCGAGGAAATTACAAGACTTTTTTTTTAAGAAGAATATCCGAAAACTATTAAAAGCACCACGTTTTCTGTTTCATGCTTCCAAGTCTCCGGAATCATCTAAAAAAGACTCACTTTCTGCAGAATAGACGCTAAAACCAAATCAACCACAATAATAAAACACAGTATTTAAGGTGTGGTATTATGGATCACGAAGCACTCAATTGCTCAAAGTAGCGAAGAAATAAGCTCTGTATTGCACCCTCAAGTCCAAAGCACGTCTGAAAACAAAATATGCACTTGCGGAAGTGACTGTCGAAAGTTTGTTGGAAACATTTAATCATGTTGCATCGTGTATGAGCCAAATGTATAAGTAAATAAAATGAGAAGATTGCACTGAGCACGTCAGGAGAATACGATTGCCTGGATTTTGACGCAAAAGGACGCAAAAAAGACATCCGTCTAAAAGTGATACTTCATTTTCTGAAGATTAGTGAAGCTCCGGTCAGTGGATAAGGGTGGTTTACCGTGACTTAAAGTCAAACTTACCAACGAAAAGATGTTCTACCAGCCAAGGGGGCTCTTCTCACCCTGTGAAATGACAAACATCGCATGATAGTCACTGGAGTGACTCAGAGCACTGGAGCTATAACGATCTTTCCCCCGTGACCTTCCCCGGCACTCTGGCTCCCCAGTTCTGAAATGCGAGAACAGTTCAGCTCGTAAAGGTGTCGCGCGAAATTTCTCACTTGTGATATATCTGATAACTGCTGTTTACGCGTCTGAGGTGCGAATGATTTTTTTTTTTTTGGTTAAAGCACTTCGTATTTACACACACTCATGTACAGGCCTTGTTCTGCGTTATGTTGCTGTGTATAGTCGAAGCACGGTGACATAACTGAGGAGGGTCTGAATTGGTCTCGGGTTCGAATCTTGTCCAGTGCTGTCATCATCTGTGGACAAAATGTTCTACCCACAACGCCCCTTTTCAAAGTGTATAAAAGAATGACTTGCAGTGATGGGGTATTTACAAACGACAGGGCCATTTAGATAAGAAATCAGCCAGACTCGCCTATATAGGTAAAGAATACTGCTTTTGCTATCGTTACTATAAAACACTTTCATTTTAACCATGACATTGTATCAGTACTTGAGAGATGTTTTTATTTGTAAACTTCATACGTTACATGCAGGCGAATATGAGTTAACATCATGATTCTTCAGCAGTAATAGCATGGCAGGTAGCTCAAAACAGAAAAGGTAAACATTCTCTTATTTTGGAGAAGGGAGGTGTAACCATGACGTACAAACTACGATGTTTTCCTGTACACTTTGCTATTAGATACAATAAGTTGGGGTTGTTTTTGCTTATTTTAACTTTACTATTAAACAACAAAGTAAATATTTTGTAGTTCGAACAGTCTTTTCGGCACAAACAGCCACAATTTAACATGGCGATAATGCACAGTACATGATGACGACTATCTGCTGACAAAAGCTAGGGTTTAAAAAAATAGCGACACAAATCATACGTGGTGTATTCAGAATGGAAGATCATGGACCATACGGAAAATCACCTTGCACTTTAAAATATTTTACCCAGAGGAAAAAGACTTTCGCGTAAGATGAAGAACCTTAGGATATTAGGCCTGTTCCAGTACATGATCGATAATTTCATGGAAATTTATGCATATAGTTTCGTCTTCTGTATATCGCCTGCAGATGCCCCCATCTCTACCTCGTTCCGCGAGTGTATTTAATTACACCACAATCAATACAAACCCACATCCGAGTAGAGTTGTGACGTTTTAGTTTTATGTTCCTTAAAGTGCCCTACCTGCTAGATCTGAAAACTTAAGGTTTAAAGATATTTACTTATGTTGCATGGCAAATGAATAGAAAAGCCTATAATAGAACGCTGTCTGCGATAAGTGCTGTAGAAAATATAGGCTGATGTCTGATTTGGTGCACCGTCACTGTCGAATCGGTGGTTCTCATCTGCATCACCTCTTTTTTGACGGTGACAGTTTCTTATTTCGCAGGTTCGTTCATCCGAAAATAAAAAAGAAAAGAAAAAAGAGTTCGTTATTCCGAAGGTTCGTTAATCTGAAAACGAAAAAGGGTTCTTAATTCCGCAGGTTCGTTAATCCGAAATGAAAAAGAGAAGGTTTGTCAGCACGCAACATCTTTTTTTTACATCTAACATTTTTGATTAACACATTTTCAAAGTAACGAACCTTGAAAATTACAAACATTGCTCTCTTTTGACACCCTGATGTCCCATTCCAACGGGAGCTGTAAATCACTTGCCGTAGAACATGAATGTTAATGTTTAAATCCCAGTTCCTCCTTGTCAGTAGGCCTATCATTAAAGATATTTTTGTGTACACTTATGATCTTTCCCTCCCTTTGAAAGTATCCCCTATGTCAGAACTGGCAACATTTCTGAACCCTCCCCCATCCCAACCTTTCGCGGGATTATCGCGGGCTTTTTCTGTCTTGGAGACCACAAGGGGGTTTCACAACGGGCTTTGCGTAGGGTTGCGTAGTGGTTGCGTGCAGTGATTACGCAGCTTTACGTAACGGTAAACCTATAGGGACGAAAAACAGGTACGCGAAATGTACGCCAAAAAAGTAACATGTCTATTTTATTATTTTCTTCGCGTACATCTCGAGTACCTATTTTGCGTCCCTCGGCGTACTATTACGTAGAGTTGCGTCCCTCGGCGTACTGTTACGTATAGAGTTGCGTACTCACAGCGTATAGTTGTGTAGTCACTGCATGCAGCACTTGCACGCGATACTACGCAACTCTACGAAAAGACCGGTGTGAAACCCCCTCTGCTCAGTGTACCCTCCCCCCCCCCCCCCATGCCATTTCTTTTCTCTACAACTCTCTCATTTCGTCGCGCAAAAAGTACTCTACTGCGGTCCCCGGAGTGTCGTGTGTGTGTGTGTGTGTGTGTGTGTGTGTGTGTGTGTGTTTTTAGGGGCGGGAACCCAAGTTAAACTTGGCTCCACAATGGTACCACCCAACTTTCCATTTAGGGTGTGGACGATTTTCATTCTAGTCTCATGTCATGAAACAGCTGTCGGCTGCAGGAGAATTGGGGCCATCTAGTTCATCAAAATCGCAGGTAAAAAGAAGGAACAACTCCTATAAAACAACTTGTTTATTACAGCACACCGCCCGAGAAAACTATATAGTCAAGAATATTTTTTTAAGACAATCACATCTGATGAATCATCGCAGTTTGCCACAATGTCACAGATATCGATTTCATCGCTTTTGGTCGTTCGGATGTTTCTTCCACGAAGGGAGCGAATTACAAAATCTCTTAAAGATCATCCCAAAGTCCTTTAAACAGGATCATGATAACTCAGGAACTTGCCTGCTCACACTTGAACACAGCAATTTCGTGCTAGAGGAAATTGAGTTCATTTTCTGCATTACTGTAGCTCCACCACCACAACCAAGCCTCCACATTCACTTCCGCAAGATGACAAATGCTCTCAGCAGTAAATTGTTCGCGGTGTTACCCAACCGTTCTAGATCCTCTCCGCAGAAAAAAAAAGAAAGAAAAAAAATCTCGACATCCTCTGTGGCACCGTGATCTACCTCATTCGCGTATATCCCTGACAAGGTTTAAGCCGCATTGATCGATGCTTGGTCGCTGTTCTTATCCCCTCCTGGATTAGGAGACGAAACACGAAGCCCAGTGCCCCTCATTCGGACCACCGATAGCAGTTCCATTTGCCTTGCATAAGACAAAACCTAATTATAAGACTGTTGTTAGCGCGAGTAGGCGTGCTCAAGATAGTTTGCATTTGGTTATGCACCTGTCAAAGAAAGAGGGTTGGGCTATTCATCCTGTTATACAGTGTTATACATATTCATTTCTTTTCTCAACTATAAGATAGGTAGGACCTAGCTTAGATAACTGCATAGAGAAGCGACATCCATGTTCTGTAAAAGTGGAGAGTGCCTTGGAATGTATGAATTAAGATCTCTGCCTCATGCAACGCGATCAAAAATGTCTGATATGTTATGCAATTTTAAAAGGAAAGGAAGATACCATCTTCCTTCTCAAGAAGGAGCGCCGTTCCTTGTGTGATTTCAAGGTTGTTGTTGGTCGGGTTTTTTTCGTCTTTTTTTTTTTTTGGGGGGGGAGTCTATTTATGACAGTGAGAATGTGCTCAAGATGAATAAATATTTATACATAATATTCTACACGATGAAAATGTGAACTGGGTCTATTGATTCTACCATGTCAATTAGCTGGTATGAACAAGTCTAAATTAAATTTAGAATTTAAGCAGTGTTAATACCATTTATGAATTAAAGATTTATGATTGAAAGCCGCGTTCCAGTCCTATTATACTCTATCGACATAATTGATAAAGGGCACACCGTGTGAATCCGTCAAGTTGAAGGTATACTAAGAGGTAGTAAGGATGTTACAATTCACTGCAAGAAAACTTCTAAGTATTATTCCGTTGGAAACCTATGAAGATTCAACCTATCAGATCAAAATGTAAAGCTCCATAATCTACGGTCATAATCTAGGTGATATTAAGTTTATGCGAGTATTCCGGATGTCAAATCCTGAACAAACCTACAATGATATTGATGGTAATGCTGCTTAATAGAGTCTATTGACAAACGCAGCTTAAATGTGTAATATATGGCAAATGTGTAATAATTAGCATAATATTCAGCTAACCGTAGGCATGCAGTTTTGCTCATTTTCATAAGGGACAAGCTCAGAAAAACATTGTTACCGACTAAATTGAATATAGCTAAAATTGAATCAGCACGCTGGATACCGTATTTTCCTCAAGGCCTATTTTGGCGCGTAAAACTACCTGGTGTACGTGTGACGTCACTACCGTCTGCAGCAAAGCTCCGTGGCAGTGCCGTGTGATATAAAGATCCGAGGCAACGTAAAGCGCCAACCAGCGTCCCTCAACCCCCTAGATATAGAGAACACTTAAGCCCTTTTTACACTTGTGTTTCTTAACCCCGGACTTTCTCTGACCCAGGACTATCGTTAGTCCTGTACCAATTTTTTCAGCTTTTTACACTGGCCAATTAGTCCCGTACTATCTCTTGTCCGGGGCTAAGGAGAAAACTGACTTTTTACACTCGTATTTCTTAGCCCCGGACTTTCCAAACCACATGAATATTCATGATTACGCTGTGCACTGTACACGTACACGCACGCACCGGCAGCATTTGATTACCTCGTTTCTGTTTGGTCAGTGGGGGTCGGACTTTGTCTCAGTCGCTTAGCCCCGGATTATTTTTTCGTTCTGTTTACACTCACTTGCTTGGCACCGCATTGCGGTGCTAACCCTGCTATTTTGCAGGGCCAGATAGTATGGGATTATCGGTGGGGCTAGCCCACTTTGGCAAAAACGAGTCTAAACAGAAAGTGGGCTAAGGATAGTCCCGTACCAACGGTGGGGCTAAGCCCCCCCCCCCCCCAGCCCCACCGTTGGTACGGGACTAAGCAAAAATTTACAAGTGTAAAAAGCCCTATACCGTATCAACTCGTCGACATGAAAGAGGAAATAACTGATAATATTTCTTCTTGAGACAGAGGGAAGTGTAAATGGGACTGAGATAGTACTATACTTGCTTCGTAAAGGAGAATGATAAGTAAATGTAGGTCCAAAATGCATACACACATACTTATGTAAATTTATGTAAACATATACATGTAGGCCTATATGCATAGTATGTTTGTAAGTCGACGCAAGAGGAGATCAATTGTAAGGAACGTAATATTGTTCCTGGAATGCTCATCACGAAGATATATAAATCAAGAAATCAACTTATTATGAACTGGTTTATAGGATCTGTTAACGAAGGATCCCGTAAAATCAGAACTACAGACTCTGCATGACATGTCTGAGAACATAGTACATTGGGGAGATAGTGTTTTACGCACAGAGTGATGATTTGATTTTACTCAGTAAACGAATTAAAAACCGCTCACGAAGAGAGCATTTGAAGATGAATCGTAATTCTTCGTACCTCTGCTGAGACAAAATCGTCAATAATTATCCTCGGGTTTCTTCTCCTTCATTTCTCTTTTCCACCCACAATTTCACAGATGAACATTAATGTAAACATGTTACCTTATTACAAATTCGCTCAATGTATATCTTAGTGATTCCTTTTAGTTCATTTTTGTATATCTTTACTTAGAGCCTTTTCGGTCAAGTTTTGCAACATGTCACCTAACCTTTTGCTCTCGTCATATGCAAAATGTCATATTTTTCACTTTTATGCCTCTTAATTTTTTACTTCGTCAGTGTGTTATGATATAAGATTGTACATGTGTGTTGTAACTGTATTATAATGGTAACTACCATACTGTACTATCAGTAACAATGCTATAACTAATATTGTGCATATACACATGGATGAGAAGAGAAACCCTTCAAAATAAAATTTCGATCGAATGGTGAAAATCACAAAAGCATGTATCCTTTCTACCTCTTTTTTTTTTCTTTTTAGTGATGTCGGAGTACTGAAAATGTAAATCTTTATTTTTTCGTAAGTTATCTTGCCATTTTACTTTCAACTGCATTCATATTTCGAATCATCTTCAGAATAAATAAGAATCAAATTAATATGAATCCACGCCATGGTTGACCTCTCTTGAGTTTTCACTTGAAAACTGTCCACAGTATCCAGGTATCCCTGTGATTTTTTTTTTCCCCGAGACTTCAATATAACTCCATCAGAAATAGACTTACGGTAAATGCCAACATGATAACGAAATATTAGTGATAGATGACATGAAGGCAGACTCAATTTCAATTTTGTTCTTACTTTCCTTGAAGTTGGTAACGAGCGGTTCCATCTAACATAAAGTGCTTTTTGGTGTAACGGTCAAGCGGCATTTTATAAACCATTCGCGACCCTCATATTCCCAAACGATGGCGTCGTTGATATCAATTATCCTTAAGAATGTTACTACTTCGAAACGAATTCAAGGCGGGTTCTTTTCGATATGTCTGTATTTCTATTAAATAACACGGCTTCAAACACACACACATACACGCACACACACACACACACACACACATATATATATATATATATATATATATATATACAGTGTATATATATATATATATATATATATGAATGAAATTCATGCAGGTTGCATTTCATTTTAATTGAACTTTTAGAGGAAATCTGCAATATTACGTACATGCGCGTAAGAGTATGTGAAACATTGTCTCAAACATTCATGTGTATTTAATAGTAACAATGAGCGTAAATTATTATTGGAAACAGTATACTCATGTGTATATGATACGTAATTTATGTACCATTTGAGTAATGACATACCTCGTAATTGGTTGAGAAACCACAAATTTTTTAGAAAATATAATAGATATACTCTGTAGATCAATGTATCAGATATAATTTTGTATATTCATTATGTGCTTGCACATTATTATTGCAGATTTCCATAAAAAGTCCAAATCAATTGATAAATGATAGATTAGGAATAATGCATTTATCCGAGAAGGAAGTGACGAGTGCCATAATTCAAGAATGAGCAACATGAGGTCAACAGAAAGGGCCTGCCACCGAAAGATTGATTGAATTCCGTTTGCGCCACAACTGGTATCATGGGTCAACATTGAAGCACATATCAACAAACCACTTCATCATTTATATGGGGCTGCGGATGGCCTCGTCCCAGGTATGATAAATCCATGGTCTGTGCGACTTAAAAGCAAAACAATCCTGGAAGAATGATAGCCTCTCGCCAGAAGCTTAAAACATCTGACCTACTTCATGCCATACGAGTCGGGAAAAAGAAAAAGTAGGAGAGTTTCGCGCGTACAATTCATCTCATGATCCGCGGGGCAGGTGCTGATTCCAAGCCCTTCCCCTTCTCAGCAAACTAACTCTGAGCAAGCATATATACCACATTTGCAAAGAGAAGGAGAGGGATTTTATTTTAATGGCGCTGGACTCGTTTATGGCGTCTTTGGATGGTGAAACTCTGTCCTTGGGAATGTCATTTGTGGTATCCTTAGGATGCCTTTGGTAGCGAATATTAGTCTCCGGACATTGGTTCATAAATCACCAGCTTCGTTCAGACCCCTTTCCTGCTCTTCCATCGCCCCCGCCCCCCCCCCCCCCTCCCTCTTCGCACGTCCTCTTAAATAAACATAGAGATACGCTTGAGGAAGGTCAAATGCGGAATTCCTGCGGGAACAATTTGTTGCAGCAGTCTTAATGAATTGGTCTTTTCTCAGAAAAAAAAAGAACAACAACACAAATTGTCGCTTAAACTTCGCAGCATTCTGCGGCGTGCCATTACTATTCACAACTAGTAGCCAGTCGTTGTAGTGCTAAAGCCTTTCAAATGCACTGTAAAAAGGCAACGAGCAACTGTTGAGGTTAAGTGCTTCTGTAGACTGCCCTTCTATAATGCTTGGCCTACTTGCTTGACCTCTTTCACTTTTTGCCGAGACTTCACTGGAATAAGAGGGACGTCAAAGTTCATCGACCCGTCTTTTTTTATGTCACATCAGTTTAGCTTCCTGTCCCTGATGGGCAGGGCGGGGAAGGAGGGGATTTCTTTTTCTTAATTTAAAAATTTGCATCTTGATATAATTGCCTTGTCAAAATACACCCCCCCCCCCCACACACACACACACATAGTTTGGCCGTACTCTAAACATTGTAGTTAAGGACACATTTAAATCACAAGCATGACTCTTGTTTCAAAATGTTCAATGTGAATAATCCACGATAACGGTGTTTCCGTGACGCACGAACAGTACTCTTGCATGATTTATACAGCTTCTGGAATAGCCGGAAAATAGTTGTAAAGGTAATGACATGAGTATTCTAATATTTCCTGTGAAACAGTCAATTTCTGTTGAGTGGTTGCTCTATGGTAAATAAGCCTACTTACTAAAGGGTCTGTCGTCCCTCCTGCGTCCCAGGAATTCGCCCGGTAGGACGATCCTGGGCCAGTGCCTTCAGTTGCGTCATACTTGCCTCTACGTCTCGCCTCAAGCTGTTCCCTGGATATCCTCGTTTCCTCCTCCCCTGCGGATTCCAAGAAGACAACTCCCTTGTGATGTTTAATATGGCCTTTCTAAGAGTGCGTCCTATCCATCTCCATCGTCTCTGGATGATTTCTACAGTCTATTGGCTGTTGATTTGTTCTCCACCATAGCGCTCCTGGTCATTAGTAGTTTCTGGCCAATTAATTCTTAGTGTCCTTTCAAAATGTAATGTGTGTTTTGTCCTCTGTTTTGACCTTTAGAATTTTGACTGGTGGTCTTTTCTTGCCGTTAGTGTTGAGTGTCAGAATAGTGCAACATCGTTTGTAAAGTCTAAGTCCTTCGAATATTTCCATGAATTTCACTGAATTCTATAGTTTCCTGTTTGCAATGCGTGCTGACGTGACCCAATCAAGTGCCAAAAGGGACAAGAAGGGTGACAGCAGGCATCCTGACTTGTTTAAACCTTCTTCGTACCTAGAAGGAGTCAATTATAGATCTTTGCCATGGACGCCTAAGCACCTTACTCCCTCATGTAAGTTTCTGACAATGTTTCTATATCTTTTCCTTCATGCCATGATATCACATTAGTTTCCAAAGGCTTTGTCCAAGTGCAATCATAAAATGCTTTGATACAATCCATGAAATCGATATATAGAGAAGAGTTCCACTCCAGTGTCTGCTCAAAAATAAGTCGAAGTATAACGAGTTGCTCAGCACAAGATTCCTCTGTCCTGAATCCAACCAGTCAGTCTCTTAGTAGTGGATCTAGAGCGTCCTTCACTCTGTCGAACAATATCCTACGTAACACTTTTCCTCAAGTGGACAAGAGAGCTATATTGTAAGTCTTCTTTCTATACTTTATAGAAAAGAGGATGCTATACTCTTACGCTAACTGTAATGTTTGCCTTTACAGCTTCATCTGGGATGCCATCTGTATCAGTATAAACTTCTCCGTTCTGCAGTTGGATGATAGCTTTGCGTATTTCATTCTTATGTAATGTTTTCTGTTTTTCTCAGGAGGACTGCAATTGATTGGTAAATCTTCTGTGGCTAGTTGTATATCTGATGATGCCAGGAGTTCTGGGCTCCATTTCAGAAAAGATGTTATGATAGCAACTCTTGCTGGAATGGCAACTTCCCATAGCAACAGCCAATCAGGCCGCTGGATTCTTGTCATCACCATGACAATTGTCATTCCAGCAAGAGTTGCTATCATATCAACTTTTTATGAAATGGGGCCCTGGTCTGCTTAATAAATCCTCAACATGTTCCTTCCCACCTCCGCTTCTGTCCGTTTTCTTCCAGGACAGGTTTCCTATCCTTTTTCTTCACCGGTCTCGTCGATCTAATATTCTATCGACTGATTGAGATGTTGTTCTTGTCATCAAGTAGAGTTCTCCCATGCTCCTTTAGTGGGATGCTTTTTATACTGTGCTGTGACATTATACTGGCGTAGTTAACTCATAATTTGCCCGAAATAATGACAACCAATGTATAGACATTGCATCGGGTGTATAGGATAAGGTGAGGGCGAGCAATGCATTATTTTAAGACCCTTGTTTCGTGAACCTGAACAACTGGAATAAAAACTGAACAGAATGGGTGATTGATATCCATCAATACATACAAAGGAAGTGTGCATGATTGGCAACCTGAATTGAGAGAGGATTAATGAGTTCATGAAGCTATAAAACAGTGAAAAACCTTTATTTTGACATTTTATTCGAAAAAAAAAATGTCCCAGATGGATGTGAAATGTAAGTGATGAAAAATTATACACATCTGTTGGGGTTTTTCGTTGTGTCGCTTTGAAATATAAACACAAATTATGTTATAATGGTATGTGTTTGTGTGTTTTTATTTCACCTGGATTGCTGGGAAAATGTGTTATCACTTCCATGTAATGTTTCTATCATCTGCTCTATCTCGGATTTACGGATGATTCAATAATAACATGACTTCCTATGAATAGGATTCCCAGATGCCGATGCGCCCTAGCATCGAAATCAAAAGAAAGAAAAAGGGAGGATTGAGAATTAAAACAGAAGGATATTATTTCGGCGCTAGCGTAACGTGTGTACATCATCTCAGACGCTTGGAGGTTTCCCTAAAGTCTATCTTCTTCTTCTTTTTTTCAAACGTCGGATTATCGGGGAAGGGGGGGGGGGGCAGTCGCGACGTAATCGTTGACTTCCTGCAGGCTAAGAAAAGTTGAACCTATTAGGCACGCGCGGCGTTCATGGTGTCTGAAATGTCTCTGTGGGGTGTGCAGTGGTGTTTGTTTGTTTGTAGCCAAATGGCACTGCACAATGCCAGCAGCTCGTAAATGGAACAATTTGTTCCATTTAGATAAATGGAGGTAAACTGTGTGTCAGTGTCTGAAAGGCGTACTTAGACTCGTCTGAGAAATGGGAAACAGCACGCGCTGCTGAAGCTTCTAAAATAGGTTACCAGATCGTTCAGCTTTCTCAGCGGCATTCGGGTGGAATTCACAATGGCAACGACGTCTTGTTTTCATACTCTATATATATGTCGTCAAGCTTAAACATGAAGGTATCAAACTGTGTCTTCAGAGCGTCTTATATCCATTTATGAGCTTAGAACCTCTCTGGAAGAACGACCGAGTGATATTCCTGTTGAGATACACTTGCAGTTTGTGTGTGCATCACAAGAACAAAATTTGTGCCCATAAATCTAACTTATGTGATATTATACACAAACGGCATTTGCGGTGAAATGACGTAAACACATCAAACGGTTGATACGTTTGTCACAGAACAAAGATGCAGAAGCGAAATATTTGAGGGCAAAAAGCACATGAGCAAACAAAGTGTCATTTATTCAACCGATTGTCAAATATTACAGTGTTTACATAAATTGTTCAATGGCTCGGCGGAGAAGGGCCAGTCAATATCTTCAATGGATGTATTTGTTTGATGTGACGATATAATTATGTATATCAATCTCATTGCATCGTATCCATCACTAACTTGGCGTAAGAGTCAAGGTGGGATACAGATTGATTAGTAAGACAGAAGAGAAATAACTCTCTCTCTCTCTTTGGAGTAAAGATATCAAGTCTGGAGTCCACAACACTATTCTACTCAAAGTGTACACACACGAGCACACACACATTATACACATACACGCACATACACTCTAACACATGCACACATATTGATCGACAGTTTAGTATAATTCGGCGAATGTAGCTAATATAAAACACTTCTATGATATCTGCCAACATCGAAATAGTGTAACATAATAGATATGTCCATTTGGGCCATATGGTTAACGGCAAACCGCACCATTGGAAATCAATCCTTCTGATCTCATTCATATTTTCAAATCATTATGTAATTGTATTCATTTCTAGTCAAAACAGCATTATTGTAACGTGGTCGTACTTCGCGATTCCAACGCGTATCTAAACTTGGCTGTGTAAAAAAAAGAAAAGCATTTGCTGCTATCTCCCGGTAGTACTTATTAAACTTGTAGATACAGAGACACTGGACAACAAAGGGGATTTCCATAAGCAGGATGAATTACATGTATGGCAGTCGCATGTGAAACAAACAACCCTAAAAGTGAAATGTAAAACTCATGGTATCTCCCATTTCCATACGTCGAGGACGGTTTTGTTTTGTACGTTCTCTTTACGTTTCTTTTTTCGTTTGTTTCAGAGTGCTGTCGAGGAAGCAGCGTAAAAACATCGAAAATGGAATGATCCATGTACGCCATGTTCACGTCATCAAAAACAAAAACAAAAATAAAAATAAAAAATAAAACAAAAAACAAATGTAGATCTTCAGACAAGTATGCACCCGTGGCCAGGTTCTGCTTCCTTTACAGTTTTTCCTTCCATATTGAAGAGCAAAACCTTTAAAAGTTCCAGGGGTGAGTCTGTAATATCCGGCCCTGTCTCCGACTCCCACTTACTGCCCCTCCCCCTCCCCCCCCCCCATCTCTCCCTCTCCCTCTCTTTCTCTCTCCTTCTCTGTCTCTCACGCACACACACGCACATATACACAGATAATCTCTTTTTTCTTTCCATACACACACAGACACACACTCTTTTTCTTTTTCTTTCCATATACACATACATAGCATACCGCCGATACACTCGTTCTTATGTCTTTCCATACACACATACATGACACACATACACTTGTTCTTTCTCTATGTCTTTACACACACACACACACACACACACACTCACTCACACCTTCTCTATGTATTTACACATACACCCCCACACACACACTTTCTCTATATTTTTCTACACACACAATTTTCAATGTCAATTTTCTTTCCCTCTTTCTAAATATAAATCATAATATTTATTCATTGTGCTCCGACAAAGGACACCTTGCGCATTAGATTGTTATCGTCCTTCTCTTTTTTTTCCTTGCTTGTTATCAAAATACTAGTCCAGTGCTCCAATCACAGTAATTCGTATTACAATCACTGTGATGACGCAGAGGGTATATAGTATGGACAAAATTTGTTTGTCCTCTCATTGTATGTCCTTCACTTCACTCTATTTATCACTAGAAATAGCATGTTGACCGGGAACGTTACATTCTTGTACACGCCCTCGGCGGAGATCAAGAAGTAGCCTAAAAATCAGTAAGGAAGTCTTATTCTTCGTGTGTGTGTGTGTGTGTGTGTGCGTGTGTGTGTGTGTGTGTGTATGTATGTGTGTGTGTGTGTGTGTGTGTGTGTGAGTGTGCGTCGGTGTATGTGTGTATGTGTGTATGTGTGTGGTGAGTAAAGTGGCTCAACATTGTATACCGGGGAAATTTCCTGTTTATACATTGACTGCAACGATTGAACTTCACCCTACGCAATCATCCAATAGATATCACTTCCTTCGTGTATGTGTGCGTGTGTGTGTGTGTGTTTGTTGGTTTGTTTGTCTGTCAATGCGTATAGTAAAAAGAACACTCTAGTTCTTCACACTGACGATAAAGTGTCGGGATGAAACAGCTGCCGTTGTGATTAATTTTTCTCCATCTTTCACTGGTCGTAATTTCGGTAATATTTTGAAGCAGCTTCACTCCCAAATTCCTCTTGATCTATTACTTAATTCTTACAAAGTAAACCAGTCTCCGAAAGATTTTTTTCTAGAGTTGGACGTAAGATCAACGCCCAGTAAACAGAAGAGGGAAGACTGTTTCATTTTTTTCACTTTACGTCTTTTATCTCTCTCTCTCTCTCTCTCTCTCTCTTCTTTTACGTTAAAAAAGACATTGTTTCAATTTATTTCATTTCACGTCTTTATATCTCTCTTCTTTTACGTTAAAAAAAGACATTGTTTCAATTTATTTCATTTCACGTCTTTATATCCTTCTTCTTTTACGTTAAAAAGACATTGTTTCAATTTATTTCATTTCGTCTTTATATCTCTCTTCTTTTACGTTAAAACAGACATTGTTTCAATTTATTTCATTTCACGTCTTTATATCTCTCTTCCTTTACGTTAAAAAAGACATTGCTTCAATTTATTTCATTTCACGTTTTTTATCTCTCTCTTCTTTTACGTTAAAAAAGACATTGTTTCAATTTATTTCATTTCACGTCTTTATATCTCTCTTCTTTTACGTTAAAAAAGACATTGTTTCAATTCATTTCATTTCACGTCTTTATATCTTTCTTCTTTTACGTTAAAAAGACATTGCTTCAATTTATTTCATTTCACTTTTTTATCTCTCTCTTCTTTTACGTTAAAACAGACATTGTTTCAATTTATTTCATTTCACGTCTATATATCTCTCTTCCTTTACGTTAAAAAAGACATTGCTTCAATTTATTTATTTCACGTTTTTTATCTCTCTCTTCTTTTACGTTAAAAAAGACATTGTTTCAAATCATTTCATTTCACGTCTTTATATCTCTCTTCTTTTACGTTAAAAAAGACATTGTTTCAATTTATTTCATTTCACGTCTTTATATCTCTCTTCTTTTACGTTAAAAAAAGACATTGCTTCAATTTATTTCATTTCACTTTTTTATCTCTCTCTTCTTTTACGTTAAAAAAGACATTGTTTCAATTTATTTCATTTCACGTCTTTATATCTCTCTTCCTTTACGTTAAAAAAGACATTGCTTCAATTTATTTCATTTCACGTTTTTTATCTCTCTCTTCTTTTACGTTAAAAAAGACATTGTTTCAAATTATTTCATTTCACGTCTTTATATCTCTCTTCTTTTACGTTAAAAAAGACATTGCTTCAATCTATTTCATTTCACGTTTTTTTATCTCTCTCTTCTTTTACGTTAAAAAAGACATTGCTTCAATTTATTTCATTTCACGTCTTTATATCTCTCTTCTTTTACGTTAAAAAAAGACATTGCTTCAATCTATTTCATTTCACGTTTTTTTATCTCTCTCTTCTTTTACGTTAAAAAAGACATTGTCTCAATTTATTTCATTTCACGTCTTTATATCTCTCTTCTTTTACGTTACAAAAGACATTGCTTCAATTTATTTCATTTCACGTTTTTTATCTCTCTCTTCTTTTACGTTAAAAAGACATTGTTTCAAATTATTTCATTTCACGTCTTTATATCTCTCTTCTTTTACGTTAAAAAAGACATTGCTTCAATCTATTTCATTTCACGTTTTTTATCTCTCTCTTCTTTTACGTTAAAAAAGACATTGTTTCAATTTATTTCATTTCACGTCTTTATATCTCTCTTCTTTTACGTCACAAAAGACATTGCTTCAATTCATTTCATTTCACGGCTTTTATCTCTATCTCTCCTTTAACGTTAAAAAAAACATTGTTTCAATCATTTCACTTCTCGTCTTTTATCTCTCTTTCCTTTAGGTTAAAAAGATTCAGCCACTTCAGCTTGTTTCCTATCGAGCGACACATGAGACGCTACAACACTCTGGAGAACAGAATATTACTGTGTTTATCTGCAAACTCGACTGAAAATGAATAGAGACTTGATTTGCCCCTCTGATACACTCCAATGACTCTCCCCGGGATGTTTACGTCTCTCTGAGATCGTGCGCGCCTAGAATCATTATTTGAGCGGCGGCGAATAATTCAGTTTGAAATCAGTCGATGTCAACTGTACACACATAAAGACTAAAAAGTAGATATATGTATGTTTCACATTCCTTCCTATATAAAGAAAAAGCGCCAGCAGCCCCCTCGTGTAGAAAATGTAAAGCTCAGTGCATAGGGTTTGACAAATTGAGGGTTTCCCCAATGTACTACATTGTACTGTTTCATCAAATCCGAGCCTCAACGAGCACATGTAATCACAACCACCAGTTTCTTCCGCTCGCACGTCCGAACAGAGCGCCAAGGAGACTGACAATGCATTAACGATCTTTTTGATGACATCTTTCCAGGGAGAGGATGGCGTTTTCAGCACAACCTTGGCGCCTCAGCGGTTGTGTTTTTTCCATCAGCCAACAGATAAGATGTTTTTGCTTTTGACTTTTTTTTAAAGTTTAGGGTGAAAAGGAAACGGAAATCCATGCATACACTTTTGAAACTGTCCGCCTGCCAGATGCTAAGGCACTAACGGAGCTCAGAGGCGTGGAATATCTGTAAGCCATGTTGCTGAAAAAAAAGTTCATTCGAACGACGGCAGCAAGAGAGGAGGTTATCATTCAAACATCCATGCACTTTGAAGATCATTCCTTCTTCTAATTTACTTATTCCTTGATTAACCGTATCTCTTTCATAATGAATCTCATGACAGCGATCAGAATTCACACACTCATAATTCCTCTGTTGGGCTGCTGTTTAACCCTGTCCCACTGGAGTGTGGTGATGTTGCTTATTTCCTCCATTTCTCTACCTTTTTTTTTCTTCATCTTGAAATATACTTGGTACGCTTGATGCTCTTCAAAATTGGTAGAGACTCTGCCATTTCTTGGAAGGCTTTCCAAATCCAGCAACTACATGAAATCACAAGAGGAATCGGTATTTGCAGAAAGGAAAATAATGACGGCAATATCTGATTATTCTGCTTTAGTTTTCTGGTTTTGTGGGTTTTTTATGATGAAGGACTAGTTGTAAGATAATATACCCCCTCCTTTCTCTTTATGCGATTTTTGACTTTTCGAAGTCGGCATGTACTTAAAGCTGTCGGTCTAATGCTGCTTTTTCGGGATTCCTACCTTGTGTTTGAGTGCGCTGCCTCGGGCCGCTGAGAGCATACACGTACTGACTTTGATGGGAAAGTCTCTTAAGATTGTCCATTTACATATGTTCCTATATATATATATATATATATATATATATATTATCCCACTTTAGTTCTTTATGATCATTCTGCCTCTGGTTTGTTGAGAAATCCATAATTCATATACACATTGCGCTATATTTCGTCACGAGTTTATAAAGATGGACTTTTAAACGCAAAAAAAAAAAACCGATACAAGCAAACAAATACAAAGAAACATCGCGTTTCGCGGCAAGTGGCTTATTGCATTTGTGAATAAGTTGTGGTGACAAACAAGAAAAAAAAAGTTTGTTGTAACATTACCGTTGAGCCAGTTTTACACTGTGATAAGCTGCTTTACATATATATATTTCATTTCATTTATTTTATTGGTGAAACGTGAACAAGATGACTTCTTCGAGCCACGAATCACGTTGGAGTGTGGAGCAAGCGAAGTATTATTTATTTCATCGACGTGTAGCCGGGATTAGTGCTTATTGGTGTCCTAATTCCCGGACTCGGCGACTCGATAATAATACCTCTCGGCCGGTGCTACCTGTTAGGCCCTTGAAATGAGCTCAGTATTCTATAAGTTAAGGACAAAATGACTGCACGCGTGTCCGCACAAGGACGGCTAAACAAAATTATATGGAACGAAGACGCACATAAAAAGATAAAGTATACATGCGTGCATAATATTTATATCAAATACATACGTATAAGTATACATACATATACATGTGTGTGCGCGTGTGTGTGTTTGTGATTGTGTGAACAACGAAAACGCTTGAAAAGAATATCACCATGCCATAGCATATTTTGGTGGGGAGGGGTGATAAGATTTCAGCTCGAAATGGACAGTTACATGATATTATAACATCATAATTATTATTAGCTAGCGATTATTTGTATATTGCATCATAATAGGACGCCTTATTAATTACCTCGCATTGCATGGTCTTCCAACATTCCCCAACGTTATGTCCATTGTGTAAACAAGCATAACCAGCACACGCTTAATGAGATTTGCACAGCAAAACAGACAACAGAGCATCAAGCTAGCTTTTTAGTCCTGATGTCATGTTTCGAATTTAAAGCTCGAAGTGGGTGAATTGTAAATGTAATTACGTTAATAATTAGAATATCATCTTCTTAATTAGTCATGGCTTCTAGTGGGGAGGGCAAATTGATCTAGAAAAGTAAGAAAAAGAGATGAAAGCGACTACTCTAAACAAGCAGAATCAAGCACTAAATGATACTTGGCATTTTTTTTACTATAGCAAATAGCCTCTTGATTAAATCGGTTGATGATGATTAATCATTGATAACGTTGATCAATACCTCTGAAGAGGGGTACACTCCTTGCGCACATTGCCACGTTAACGAACGTTGTAATTCAATCTCAAATCTTATCACAGTGGATTTACATCCATGCACGAGTGTTAAGTGTAGTGGACCGTGTGGAGCCGGGATTTGTAAAAACGTATGGATTTGTGAAAACGTCTCGCCGGGATTTGTGAAAACGCCGGGAAATGTAAACACGTCTCGCCGGGAAATGTAAAATTCTCGAAAATAATTGTGTTGTTACAAATTCCGGCGTTTTTACAAATCCCGGTGTTTTTACAAATCCCGGCTCCACATGCCGTTCCGTTTTAATTGGCGATGACAAGTGGATGTATTAAGGAATCATGAAAATGCATATCACGTTTGAATCCATGTTATGTGTATCAATTACACGCTGAAATTCAAGTACGACTCTATACATTCAATGACATGTTCAGTAAACATCTCTCTCACTTGGTACATTAATTTCTTTCTTCACGAACTTGGTTGTCTACATTGTATGATCCGAAGTTAACACCATCTACAAATTGAACTCACAGTGCTTCATGATATTTGTAGTTCGTTGTTACTGCGTTATAACCTAAACCAGATAATGATTGCCATTTATAACCCAACGAGAGTAAAACGATGTGCGGAAAAAGATGGCGTTTTCAAAATCGAAAGTTTGATATCTTGATGCTGACGTTGTAAATACATATCTTACGCGGTGTTAGAATGTGTTTCTTTAGTAGTAGCTGCGTAAAAAAGGTCAGCAGCAATCTCATAACATACTTTTTTTCATGATATTGAGTGTACATTAAAATTCGTTGTTATGAACATGCATACTGACATGAATCGACACACCGACTCGACATACGCATCGTCGTATAATCGGAAGAGCGTAATGTAGCCAGATATAGATCAAGGAGAACACTTCGATCCATTACCTTCTCTCTCTCTCTCTCTTCCTCTTTTCTTTCTTTCTTCTCTTCTCTCCACTCCTTGCGCTCATTCTTTTTCTAATCTATTTCTGCACCACTTGATGTTCAACAATGTTTTCTCACCGCAAAGAGATCTTTAAATTTCTTGCAAAGCCTGGTTTTCGCCAAGTGGGCGGGAAAAAAAAACCAAAAACGTGTTTTGTGAGGAGCAGAGTACACATCGACCACATTACGTTGGTTTCACGCAAGTTATATGCGTGCACACTCCAGTGTTTTTATACAGTGATTTTATTAAAAGGTAAAAACGAAAGGGAAAACGATTACGACCACATGCTAAGCGATGGTTGGTTTTTCTATGTTGTGCTGGTTCTTTTGTTTCATATAACTCTATCAATCAGGCCTTGACGGTACCCGTTGCTGTTTATGTGAGTTATCGGTAGAATTACATTGTCTTCTATTTCTTTCCGAATTGAAATTTAATATTTGTCTCTCGAAAGAAGAAATGCAGCAGCCGAAAACAAGGTAACCACGTCACCACCTAGAAAAAGTAAAAGAATTTATAAAATGTGAATAAATAGTAAAATTGAACGTTTTAATTTGCAGTCAAAGCAGATGATAATGCATTCTACCTATATAGTAATAGTCGAAACTAACACCACAAAGTTTGGATAAAAAATTACCCCCCCTCCCACACACACACACAAGGAAAGAGGAGTCTGTGAAAACCTCACACCGGTACCTGGGCACCATAAGATTAAAATTGGGCAAAAACAGATTTAACAGAGAACAATATCTAAACCCAACCACCCCTCCATATCTTTCTGACAATGTGATGCCTTTCCGACTTGGAATTAACCCACAATATAATTATCTTACACTTCTTTGGTGTCTCGGCTATCATGCCCGTTCCAATTGTGGGAGAGACATTCTCTGCAGCGATAATTGCTTGTGTGTGTGTGTGTGTGTGTGTGTGTTAGCTTTAAAGTGGAATGTTCTGATAAATATTTCTCACATCATAAAGGGTATCAGATAATTTTTCTGTAGAAAATCACGCTACAATAAAAGAATTATTATAATTATTTTTTTGTTCTTGTGCATTTATGTTAATTACACTTTTCGTCATCTTTGTGAGAGTGCACATTTCTATCCCTCGGTTCCCTGACATTTGCTCCCATGCTCCCAATTGCTCCCATGAAATATCTGCTCGCCAGTAAAGCCCAACATCAATTCTACCCACGAACATAACGCTAATCCTAATCCTAATCCTAATCCTCAAATCAAACTACATCTAAAAACCTATCTCAACCTTAACCCTGTCTACCCTAAGTCCTTGGAGGAAATAAGACCGGAGTAATTGTCGCAGGAGTAAATGTCGTGTCACCCTATCCGTTACCACTCCATTCATTGCCATTCAATGTATATTAACCGTCGGTAAGCTCTGTCCCATGGGCGCCACGGGGGGGGGGGGGGGGGGGTGCGTTGGTGCGAACGCACCCCCTTCAGACCCTAAAAAAGAGAAAGTTTCACTCTCATGCGCGCGGAAGAAACCCGAAAGTGGAATCAGAAAGTTGCGCAGACTTATACGATTTTAGTATGCAATATTGTTATAATTTTGATATCTGTCCCAGGAACTGAATAACAACTATTGAAAAAGTGTGTGTGTGTGTGTGTGTGTGTGTGTGTGTGTGTGTTTATTTTTGTGTGTTTTAGTTTTTGGTGGTTTTTTGCAAAAAATGGATATGAGGGGGAAAAAGATTATGATTTTAACGTTAAAAAATGCGTATTTCGTTCGATCAAGTAAAGTATGATTGTGCTTCATGAGATTTTAGCTTACTACAGGCTTTCATGTTGTTCCTGTCCTTTGTCTATTTTGAGAGATTAAGCAGAAGTTTTAAAGCTTGATCAAGTTGATCATGATGATTTTTATACTTTAAGACTTACATCTATGTATTACAACAGTCTTCAATACGAATTTGTAGATGTTAGTATAGTTTTTTGTTTGTTTGCTTGTATGGATCTTAACAAAATCATTGTATTCTTGTCATTGTGAAAACATATTGTGATATTGAACAAAATTCGAATTAAGAAAAAAAAATCATTTTAAGAAAGCGTGTGTAAAAGGGGCGGGGCTTCAGAATCTTGCCGATACTTCAGGCGCATTAGATTAGAGTCAGCTTTCATGATAGATCGGTCAGGCGTGTGTGCGCGTTTCCCGCCAAAACCTCATCTCACCATATCCTCCCACTCGTCAGGACCTACATGATCGCTGATGATGATTTTCCTGGCGTCTCAGATTCATCTTCTTGCATTAGTGCCCAAGCAATCATAAAACCGCATCTGAGGATATTGGTCTTTCGGTATTTCCCCCAAAGGACTGATTTGTCATCATCCTGTCCTGGTTTTTTCGGTGATGAATGAAAAATGAAAATAAACGAGAATGTTTTAAGTCAACTCGGAAACATCGCTCATTCAACGTGGACATAATTATACCGTGTCAGGCATCACGCATGCAATGGGGGAATCGGAATGAGAAATGACGGATAAACCTGAAAGCATTACAAGTAGAAGAATCGGCCTCAAAGCAAGTAGAACTCGTTTTCAATACAAGTCGATTTCCATCAAAACTTCTTTGCAGACGACAAAGGGTATCAAAAAAGCATGTGTCAAATTTGGGCATCGACTAGCCGAGTGGTTGACAGTAAAAGATTAGTGATTAATGATATTCAAAGGATATCGCTGCTTACTTGCCATGATGCGTAGGGCATCTTAGCCCGGTAACCGATGATATCTTTCTTTTCAGTAAAATGTTCCAGATTATCTTAAACTGGAATGTTCTTATACAGTTTTCACATCATAAAGGTTACTGGCTTTCTGTCTTTTTTCCTCTGATTAAAATGTTTTTGACCTCTCTTCCTTCGTGATAATGTCCCAGCAGTATGATGCGTGGGGCACTTCAAAAGTCATGAAACATTGTTCTTACGGGAACCAGATATTCATAGGTCATTATATCTCCAAGGCAAATGATCGAACTGGGAAACATTTCTTCATGTAAACAACTCTTCTGTTATCAATCAGGTTTTATGTTCTCTACCCTACAGTAGGATCGTGACATGAAAGCAACCATTTCTTCAGATTCTTTTTCGGGTCACGCTTTTTCTCTTTATATTTGCGTTTATTCTAGATCCAAGTATCGTGCATTCTTTTGACTACGGAACAGAATATTACGTGACCCAACAATTAACTGAAGCACCATTAATAAAACGTAAAACGGTAATGCCGTTTGCTGCACCCATCTACAAAATTAAAAAAAAAGAAACAAGCATGAGAAAATTTGTACAATAAAAAACGAGCAGACGAGCGCTAAATGGCAAAAGAGATATCTTTATGCTAGCAAGGATAAATATGCCAAATCTGTCAACTACATACATGGCAATATATATATATATATATATATATATATATATATATATATAAACAAAATAATGCTTGACACTGTCACTAGTTGTGACGTAGACAAAATACTAGACCTAACATTGGTCGACCATTGACATGCATGTAGTTGACAGATTTGGCATATTTATCCTTGCTGGCATATATATATATATATTATATATATAGTGCATGAGGCTGAATGCACTATTATATATATAGTGCATGAGGCTGAATGCACTATAACAATATAAGCACCGACAAATTGTGAATTTGCCCCGAAGGCCAGTTATATTCAATGAGGCCGCAGGTCGAATTAAATATAATTGCCTGAGGGCAAATTCAGAATTTGGAGGTGCTTGGTACTTGTTATAGTGCAATAAGATGTCATGCACTATGTGTTATATAAAATAGCATACATACCCAGGCAAGATAAATTGAAAAAATACGAAAGCCTAGATCATTTAAGACTCTACACGTGTCTAGACAAGCAATAATACCAGTTTCTTTGAACCTGTGTAGACAAAATCCTGACGTGTTAGGGTCTACGTAGTTATATCTAACGATTTCTAGGCCCTACGATAGATTAGGTCTAGGGGCCCTGGCCTAACGTTATACTACTACTACTAGATCTACGTCACTTACGAGCGACAGAGCTAACGTTAGTTAACACTTGACCCTACAATAGGTCTACCATGGATCTAACAGTAACACGTTAGACGCCCTAAGTTTACTTACTGCACTGTGGGTCCAGGACCAGGACTAGATGATGTTTTGTAGGATTAGGGATCTACTGGATTTAAACACAAGGCTCGTGCCAGGCATCATTGAAGTCACCATTGCTGCACAAGTGGATTCCGAGAGTGTGTTGTAAATGTCGTAGTAAAAGTTCATAGCGTAGCGTGATCAAAGAGCGCTTAGCGTATACCGTACACACGCTACCCATTTCCACGGCGCACTTCCGCGTAGAATGTACGGAGAAAGCGGCACAATCTTGGGTTGGCTTGCTCAATATCCGTCGGATTGATTCCTTTTCAGAACAGTAGGAGTCCAAAATTCGTAGGGCGTATTTGATGGCATCCTTTGTGTCCTTATTGTCTAGGATACTGTTTATACAGATCAGTCTCTGTAAAAGTAGCGAACCTGTTCATTTCAGCTTCCATGTTTAAATCTACCGCTGATAGTCTAGTCCCACACAGATAAGTTGCTGGCATAGCCAGCGAGAATCGAGAATAACGATAATATCGAGCAAAGCATATCGCGGTTGTGGCGCAATCGCGTCGATGAGGTGCGGGATTCAGTACTCGATGATTAAAATGAGGGAGTAAAAACCGATATCAAATCGATAGTGGGTTATCGTCTGCAATCGTTATATTTTACGTGCACTATAACTTTTGTCATGCACTGCCGGCCTGTATCATAAGTATGTATGCTATTTTATATAACAATATAAGCACCGACAAATTCTGAATTTGCCCCGAAGGTCAGTTATATTCAATGAGGCCGCATGCCGAATTGAATATAACTGCCTGAGGGCAAATTCAGAATTTGGAGGTGCTTGGTACTTGTTATAGTGCAATAAGATGTCATGTACTAGGCCCTATGTGTTATATAAAATAGCATACATACCCAGGCAAACCATACGAAAGCCTAGATCACTTAAGATTCTACACGTGCATGACGTGTCTAGACAAAATCAGTTTCTTTGAACCTGTTACCTGTGTAGACAAAATCCTGAAAATCCAAATTCAACTATCGAGTCTAGGGTCTATATCTAGATCTAGATCTAACAGTGCAAGTAACACTAACAGTACGATACGTTAGGACCAACGTTTGATCTACGAGTGACAGAGCTAGTTAACACTAAGTGACTAACGTTAGACCGAATAGGTCTATGGATGTAACACGTTAGAGTGACGCCCTACTTACTGCACTGGGTCCAGGACCAGGACTAGATGATGTATTGTAGGATTAGGGATCTACTGGATTTAAAAACAAGGCTCGTGCAAGGTATTGTAGTCACCATTGCTGAAAATGTGAATGCCGAGAGTGTGTTGTAGAAGTTCATAGCGTAGCGTGATCAAAGAGCGCTTAGGGTATATACCGTACATACGCTGCCCATCTACGGGGCACTTCCGCGTATAGAATGTATGGAGAAAGCAGCACAAATCTTGGGTTGACTTGCTTAATATCCGTTGGATTGATTCCTTTTTTAGAACAGTAGGAGTCTAAAATTCGTAGGGCGTATTTGATGACATCCTTTGTTTTCTTTGTGTCCTTATCAATAGATCAGTCTCTGTAAAAGTAGCGAACCTGCTGTTGTTTTCAGCTTCCATGTTTGAATCTACCGCTGAAAGTCTAGTCCCAAACAGATAAGTTGCTGGCATAGCCAGCGAGAATCGAGAATAACGATGATATCGAGCAAAGCATATCGCGGTTGTGGCGCAATCGCGTCGATAAGATGCGGGATTCAAGTACTCGATGATTAAAGTGAGGGAGCAAAAACCGATAGTCACATCGATAGTGGGTTATCGTTTGCAATCGTTATATTTTGCATGCACTATACATTTTGTCATGCACTGCCGGCCTGTATCATAAGTATGTATGCTATATATATATACAAATATATATATATATATATATATATATATATATATATATATATATATATATATATATATATATATATATATATATAAAGAGAGAGAGAGAAAACGTATAAGTATATGCATTTCTATGTATACGTATGAACTTTGGAAAACAAGATGAAAAACGTCTTTGTCATTCATCACGGCCTTTTGGCACTGTTTATTAAGAAATTAGATAATTGCAGATACTATGGCAACGGTCACTAAACTATCAATCAGCCGTGGTCTTTTCGAGTTAGTATCAGTAATTAATTCAGAATAGAGTGATTTCAAACATCCCTAGGAAACAGGCCTCGTGCGATCATTCGCGTCTCATCTCCCGTATCATCCATGAGCTTTTTCTTTTAGGGTTCTTTATGTAGCCACTGGCAGAGCTACTGAAACCTACTGAAACAAAATAGTTAAATAAATAAAAATAAATAGATAAATGAATGAATAAAAGCAAATACATACAAATAGATAAATATAAACACACAAAAAAATAAATGAATGAGTAAATAAACAAATGAATAATTGAATATGTTTTCACATTCACGTTTTAACGAACCTGATCAACGAGCACGCGTACAAGGACACAGATGGCTAATGCCATCAATGTGGTATTGCCGAGAGTGTGCCCTCCCATAATATCTCTCTTGTGTACTTTTGGGTGTGTGCTTGTGTGTGTGTGTGTGTGTGTGTGTGTGTGTGTGTGTGTGTGTGTGTGAATTTTGCTGTGGTGGCGCTGCAACACCAATTATCAATCAACCTCTCAATCAAGCCAGCAAGTGCGAAAAGGCCCCGCCCTTGCCAGCACCGCCGGTCGGTATTTGACCAAGCAAATGCCCTTGGGCGAACTCACACCTCGTATTCATTATATCCACTCCCCCGGCAAATGTGCTGTAAGAGGAACAAAGAGATTTAACAAGTGCCAGTCCCTCCTTGATCGCCGTGTTACCTTACCGACAACTTATCCAAGTTTGTACTCAAAAAGTATTCCACTCGTGTATTGCATACCTGATGGAATGCATTGGCATGGAGTTGATTACACGAAGTTTATAGGAATGTCTTCGTTAGAAGAGCAAACTATACTTTTTTTCATGTATGTTTAATGTTCTACGCGTTTGACAATGCAATGTGCCTATTACAGACCACGTTAGAACATGTTTTATACGTCATGGCAAAGGTAGAGGGCAAGAGAGAGAGAGAAAAAAACACACACACGATAGAAATACACCTATGCTGTAGACAGTATGCCGTATTATGTCCATTTCAGAACACATTTAGTATGTAGGCTCTTCACTCATAGCACATAACCGCAAACACTGCAAGTGTACAATGTTCTATATATAATAACTTTTACAAAACCAAATATATCGTTAATCATATTGATTTATAATATTGTAGACGGAGACGCTTAATATCATCGAGTTTATAATGCTTATTTTTTATCTGTTTTATCTTACTGTAATTCTATCTGGGGAAATACGTATTCTTGCCAAACTCAAAGACTTTTCTTACTTCAAAAGAAAGCTATTTGTACAAAATCAGATTATAGAGCTTCAACATCCAAACTTTTTAAATCATTACACACCCTTGAATTACAAGATTTGAATAAGATGCAAATATGTTCTTTTATGCAACATTATCATGCTAAAACTCTTTCGCCTTATTTAGAAAATATGTTTTCATCGGTGGCGTTTTTTAACTGACAAATGTAAATACTCGTTACGTCATACTTGTCCTCTTTTTTGGACTACTTTAGATTTGAGCAAATTCAATATACAGTTTGATAATATTTTTAAAAAAAACAGTACAAGAAAATGTTGATTAGTAATTATTGATATTCTCGATATGGATAATGGGTCTTCTTTTCATTTGTATGATGTTGTTTAAAGTATATTCTTTGTCGTGATTAATTTGGTATATATCATTTTTGAGTTATTCTTTATAATGATTATATCTCGGGGTATGTGCAACATAACAAGCCTATTCTGGCTTTCTACGCACATACCATTTTCTGATTAATTGCACACACAATGTTAATGAGCTTGCGTTCTTTATGTACCTATATGCTATCTGTTTTCCCTATGTTTTTTTTTTCTCTTTTTCATAATCTTTCCCTGTTTTGTCACTGTTTTCATTGTTTTTATATCTACACTTAATTGAAAGACATAATTATGCAAGTGGGGGAAACATGCCCAATTTCTTTATTGAGTACAAGTCTTGAGAACAAGAACTGAATAGAAAGGCCGCGGAACGGGGGGGGGGGGGAGCCAGGGGCTGCAGTCCCCCCCCCCCCCCCCCCCCCCCCATTTTGGCCCTAAAAAAACAACAACATCGAAACGGGGGGATGATTGACCCCTGTTCCCCATCGACGACCCGCATTCTCTACTCCCCCCCCCCCCCCCACAAACACACACACACGCTCTCACTGAAAACAAAAGAAAACCAAAAAACAACAGCAACAACACCGGTCCCTGAAGATTATACCCCCCATGGGAGACCATACCAACTCTGATAAATCAAATACAAACCCGTTCGATGTCGAATCATTGTCGATAAATCTTAGGCCATATCTATGGATTTCGTTGCCCTCACTACACTGTAGTCACTATGCGTTATCGAAGCAAGATATGAAACTCTTTTCGTCAGTGTTGATGATCAAACCTTAATGGGTCAACGACCACGTTACCTGTCGTGAGCTTAGGTGGAATACGAAACGCTGCTTTTCTCAAATGTGTATTCCAGACATGGTGTAAAACCTGAAGCACATCCAAACAAACTCCATGCAGTTACGATATGCTTTGTGGGCTTAAAACAGTGTATAGTCTTATCCCTCGGGTATGGCCGATACCACATGTATGGCGTAGTGTGCCATGGTGTTTGTGAAATCGCAATTTCACAATCCACCGCAACACTTGTATTACAATTTGTAGATTTACTGGCAGAATCGTGGGTCGAGGTTTTCTAAAGTCTTCTTGCCCCTCATCTTATTGCCTATGTTTTTCTTATCCTACTCAGATAATGTATCCTTTTTTGTCCAGATTACGGAAATGATAACCTTACCACATACTTGAAAAGCAAACAAGGGGATTTGAAATCATGTCTTCGATTTTTTCGCGGTTTGTTCTTGTACTGACTGTCGTCTGCCCGCCCGATGGTCCTCTCTGATTTCATAGGCCTCATTTTCTTTTGTCACATCATTTCAGGTAGTTTTTTTTCCTCATGTTATGTATTTAGGGCTGTTTACTCTTCGTGCCTCGCTTTTCTTTATTTGGCGGAATAGGGAACCTTGAATTATTATTTGACTATGTTCTCAAGAAGCCGTTCGCACCCCAGTTGCAGAACGCTTCTGGGAGAGCAAACATTCATCTGCATAATGCGGTGGGGCGGCGGTAGATAAAGTGCGACGGGTATAAAGCGTAGCGATTTACAACGGAGGAGTGTCTAAAAGACCGATGGGATAACCACCGTTTACAGAGGTGACGGGGTATCCATCTTTTCCCACTTTGATTTGCTAATGCAAGATCAAAGGAAAATAACACCGATAAGGTTACCACGGCAACGCGCCTCTTGCTTGACACTCCAGAAGGGATACGAGAAGTGAGTGGTAATAAAACTTCACACATTCTGGCGTATTCTTCTTCTTTTTTTAATGAGGAATCTCTCCATGGAAACACCAGTTTAATAGAGGGCCACATCATTATCATCACATCAGAATTTTAAATGTATCCATGGAACAGAAATTTACACTGTTGTGTATTCTGCTTAACAAAGTAATTTACTTACCTTGTATTAAATCCTCCTTTACTAAAGAAGGATTTAATAGAAGGTAAGTCTTTTTCTTCTTTTTTTTTTCCTTTTTTCTTTTGTACTGGACAATCGCTCTATAAGAACATCCGTCTCCTGGAGAACCCTGTCATTTTCAAATTTTTTCTAAAGAAGGATTTAATACAAGGTAAGTCTTTTTCTTCTTTTTTTCCTTTTTCTTTTGTACTGGACAATCGCTCTATAAGAACACCCGTCTCCTGGAGAACCCTGTCATTTTCAGTACCTCATAATTGCCAAGTATCCATTTTGAAGTAGAAGAGTGCGTACGAGTGATGTTCGTTATTCCGAAATTTGGTTACACTCGGTCTAGAGGAAGGTGTAGTCCAATGTCATTTGTCAATCATATCAGACAGAAGGACAGTTGATATTACTGGCAGAATCTTGATTAGGAAGGCTTTGTATGAATCTGAACAAAAGTGGTAGAAAAAAAGAAACCAAACACAAAGCACATATTCAGATATTCTTCTGGACACATAATATGATCAGGGTACTTAAAGTCAGAACAAGTCAACATGCATTTACGCAGCATACTCCCTTTAAGTGTGTGTCTCTAGCTGTTGGGTAATGGAAATGGATCTTCTCGAAACATAGTTGTTGGTTTGACAAAAGCTATCCCTGACATTTAGAAAACACCGCTGATGTATTTTAGGAGAGCGTATTACATGGTTGACAGGTGTTGAAAAGTAAGAGTATTCAATTCCCAGAAGAACTTTCGCAATTCGAAAAATTCATGTCATGATACCGTTTTTTGTTGTTGTCGTTGTTTTTTAGAGAGCATCCACAAATTAGATCCCAGACGTCGTTTACTCCAATCAATACTCGGCAGACCGCAGTGTGTAATTGTTCGCGAAATAAGGCATCCAGAGCTAGATGCTATAGCATAACCTGACACAAGATCTACTGGACAAAGACATCGAATCTGTCTGAAAGGACAATGTGTTCTTTCTTTGAAAACAACCACTCGAATTGGAAGATACTGCGTGCTTTGCTGATATAGGTTTTCCCGCCTAATTCAATGAAAGAAATCATCCGAATTCGTTAACAAGCAATCGTGTTCGAGCGATTCTCCTCGCTCGCTTTTTCCCTTGATTTGAATTCTATCAAAAACTTTCATTTGTTTAAAAAGATAATCAATTTCAACATCATATCGTTCAAATTAGGAACAGATTCATTCTATTTCGCTGGACAACACCTCCATTTTTGTTCAAATTCTTCACCAGCCAAGTTTAAAGCATGATTGGGGAGGGGGGGGGGGGGGCATGATAGCTTAACAACTACAAGTTATTTAAATGTGTTTTTGAAGAACGCAAAGTTCGTGTTTCCAGTGAAAATTTTCATGCAACACTTCGAGGATACAGCTATCTTTTGCTTCGTGATTTCTTTCCGTTCTCATTCTGCTTTCGTATCAACATTGTCGGATATCATTCTTATTCATATCAAATTTTTCATATCAACAGATCATATCACTTTCAGCAATCCTATATACTAACTTCGTGATCATGACATCTTCATTGACTAAGTCATAAGTCTCGATTTTGTTTGTAATAAGCCATTATATTTCATTGTTTGATTCACTCGTATATTTTGAAGTCATTTCTTCGGGGGGGGGGGGGGGGAGGATGCACAGTAATGATTTCATCTTGTGTAACAACTTCTTTTTTTTTACCAGAGTCTCTTCATCTGTCAATTTATTGACGTGCTAGGCATCTGGGGGTGTATTCCTGGGAGTGGTTGAACCACTGGCTGCACTTGGTTGCACCATGTAAACAAAATTCGATGCCTAAGTTCCAGATGTTTTCCTCTGACAATGTCTGAAGTATTTGAATGCTGGAACGTTCGCAACCAGGAAGCCAGGGGCAAATTTGAATGACGTTTGCACTCATTTGTAATTCGAATCCTCCTACTCACACTTTCGATTTACAAAGTAGTGTAATCGCATGACCATAGCTTCAGATATTGAATTCCTATTTTAGGGTGTTTTTTATTTTTATGTCGTTGGTTTCGAATTTGCCACAAATTGACTGATTTGTTTAATATTTTGTTGGAATGAGTTTGCCGAGGAAACCTACAGGGCTGGCAGAAGGGGGGGGGGGGGAGCTCACTCCCCCACCCAAACTTTTTTGCATCCGTACATACTTTGGGCCCCGCTTTTTTTACCCCGGAAGTGGCAGTAGAAAGAAAGAAAGAAAATAGAATGAAAAAGCTCTGAGCGCGGTAAGGTCTTTGTCCTTTGTTTTTGCGCTAAAGACTTTTTTTTTGTTTTACTTGTCAGCTGAAGAAACCGGAAGTGGCACAAAAAGTTACGCTGAAGGCATTTTTTTCTTTTTCTTTTTTTGCTTGATGGCTCATGAAACCCGGAAGTGCTCCCCTCCCCACTTTTGGAAACCTGGCGCCGGCCATGACCTGCACAATGATACTCATACATACCGATACTATTGTATAATTATGTTATATTGTATGCTTATAGTACACTATCTTTTTTTTAAGAACTGTTAGAAACAAACGATAAATTGAAATGAGGTATGTACTGAGCACATGAAGACAAAATTTAACGTGATATAGAGGAAGTTGTAGGTAGACCTACATGTATCACAGGGAGATTGTCGCGATTTGCGCAACTGTGCGAGCTCATTAAAGTATATACAACCTCAGCGGTTATGCTTCTATAACTCCGAACGATTGAAGCAGGTGAACTTTTTCTCTTGTATGTTTGAACGCTTGAACTCTCTCTCTCTTCCTGTTCTGCTCCTTCAAGAAAGTTGACTCTGCAAATATGATGGACAATGCCTTGACACATAGTAGAAACCGACGTCGGAGTATGTAGCTCTCTTACGATGTGACTTTTTTTCCCCGAAATCAGTCGGAGGCGAGAGTATCTTTTTAAGGCTGACCCCGCTGGTGCACGTCTGAGCAAAATCTTCGTTGATGCTCTAAAGGCCGTGTCACACCATTCCGGGCAAGCTACGCGGGCTTGTGGCGAGGAGGTAGTTTCCAGCACGTAGAAGATTTTCAGCGGGCGAACAAGAATGTTTGCAATTTTCATTCATGCCTTGTCATACCGTACGGGGGAACTTCTGCGGCTTGACTTGCGGGGAAACAAATTTACTCCCCGGAGCTCTCCGCAGTTGGTCCGCACCTGACAGTATCTAGCGCGTAGTTGCCCGGAGGTGCTCACGCAAGTCCGATTTAACCGCAGCCAAGTTTTGAGCATGACCAAAACTTTTTCCGGGTGAGTCGCGGGAATGCCCGTAGAGGTCCACACAGAACGCCAGTAGGAGACCCTTAGCGGCAGTACTTCCCAGGCAGTTCCCACGCAGGTACTTCGCAGTCCCGTATGCAGCCAAGATAATGGAATTCTGTGAGATTTCAGCCATTCCATTAGAGGAATTCCTTCACTGAGTTGTCAGCCCCCACGCGACTGGTACAAAGGTCACACAGTATACTCGCAAGTATAACGCGTCCAGCAAGTAAGACACATGCGCTGACTCGCACAAATCCTTTTCCGCCCTCAGGAATATCCGGTATGCTAGAAAATCCCTACACGTAACAAGCCCGAGTAGCTTGCCCGGAAAGGTGTGACAGGGCCTAAACACGGTTGCGGGTAAAAAAATATGCGTGCGCACCTCCGGGCGACTACTTTTGAGATACATGCTAGGTACTGTCATGTGCGGATCAACTACGGGGACCTCCGGGTAGTCAAAATTATTCTTTGCAAGTCGCACGCAAGGCTGGTGTGACACGGCCTTAAGAGTGCCGGCACGCGTGCATTGAAAATAAAGTCTGCACATTCTTCACAGAGCGTTGCATACGTTACATAATTACGTGGCAGTTCTATTTGTTTTGATGTTTTCTTACCTTTTTTTTTTCTTCCAATCTGGATGTGGCACGGGGCCCTCATACAACCTACCATTTGCTCATAATCGCACACACGTCGAATGTCTGCTGTCCTTGCGATTAATGAGACCTCATGAAGTGTTGCAGTTCAGCACAGGCGCCTCATCCGCCACCTTGATTTTGTTAGGATGGGTGTGTGTGTGTGTGTGTGTGTGTGTGTGTGTGTGTGTGTGTGTGTGTGTGTGTGTGTGTTTGTGTGTGCGTGTGTGTGTGTGTGTGTGTGTGTGTGTGTGTGTGTGTGTGTTTGTGTGTGCGTGTGTGTGGGTGGGTGTGCGTCCTTAAGTGAATGTAAATACCAAATAAATTCCACGAATGAACTACTCTACAACTTTCCATTTCCGTTTGTGTTGGAGATGTGCATTCGTGTGTACGTGTGTATACGTTTTGGTTATGTGTTTGTTTTTGTGTGTGTGTCTTAATGTGAATAAGAATACCAAAGAATTTGTAAAATAAAGATGAAATCATATAAACGTTTCAAGGAGCGTAATACGAGTACTTTGCCTCACACAATACGGACAGGCATAATGTTCGTCTTTACTATCTGTCGTGAAAAAAAAAAAAAAAAATCGCTTGTACGCCAAGTAGGCCTAGATATGATTGTTATGTTGGTAATGCTGACAATTAAGAAAAAAGACACTCATAATATTGTTTTTAAAAAAAATACAGTGGTCATGATTATAATTTTTGATATCAACATCATCATAAACGCTGAAGATCATTGAGATGGAGTAATACAAGATTAAGCGTTCACATAATGCAAGCAAGGTAAAAAGCGAGAACAAAGTGTTAACATTCTACATAAGGAGGGGATTGAAAAAATTTACTAGTGATGTTCAGAGTGACATTATTCATTAGTTGCACTATCAATGATGAAAAGAACATATCCCTTTTATAATTGATTATGAAAAAACATTGAACGAAAAGGGAAAAGAATGAGATAGGGAGAAATAACAGAAGAACTTTGCTCACAAAGATGTAGAGACACAAGCCATACCTAGTTTCTATAATATGCCAATGTATATGCAAAGGCCGTTTAGAATCCAGACCAGAGAAAAGCATTCTACTGTTTTTTCATTCCATATTTTCTGTCATCTTTATCTGGCGGATGCACTCTGTCACACTTGCCTAACTGTTGATTGAGGGCATTTCAAGAACTCTCCAGAAAAACCAGGATGATAGTGATGCTCTGGTACCCCTCATTCAGTGCCATCTATCCTCCAATGTGGGGGCGTTTCATCCTGTCAGTCACCATCTGCCGCTTAGTTTCTTAGGCGGTCTTTGCGTCCGAACTTTTTCGAGGTTATTGGTCAGCTGTTGGTAACAGCTTTTGTCTACTTACGGTTTTTTTCTCTCTCTTATCCTCAATAAAAGTTTATCCCAATTTTTCCCCTTCTCCCAACCATTCTATCTCTCTCTCTCTCTCTCAGTCTATTCTCCCCTCTTGCTGTGTCTTTTTGTCTTTGTTTATCTCTAATAAATATTTGTACCGACCTACGCATTATAAACATGATAAAGATATCTTTTCTATTTAAAGATAGCTATCTATAAGATATTCTAGATGACACATTTTGTCTTCATCTGTCTATTCTTTGCTCTTTTATCTCTCCATCTCTATCTCTCCGCCCCCCCCCCCTCTCTCTCTCTTGAATTCTGCTCATTTTCTTGTCCGCACCCTCCGTATAATAAGGCAGAACAATTCTCATTCTGTTCCTTCTAAATGTAGAGGAAATTTCTGTCATCTCTTTTTTTAATTATTATTCACCATCTACTTCTTCCGATAAGGAAACTTCGATCAAATGCGACGAGATTCTCAGATTGTAAGCGCGTTGGTTTACATACTTACCCCTCCCTCTTTTTCATTTCTATCGCGGGGGGGGGGGGGGTCTGTTTGTGCCAACACTATAAGAGATATACCAACAATTGATATATAAGAGATATAATTTTCTTCTGTGCCTAATATAAAGCAGTGTATTAATCCATGAAGACGACGCGGTTAAAGTTTTCTGTTATCGTCAAATTGACCCCCCCCCCCTTCCAAAAACAAAAGGGGGATCGTTCTGGAGACCCTCCCCTCCCTTCCTCCATCCTTTCCCTCCGGATAACGGTATTTTGGGCCTGATTCTGTAGACAAAAATCTAATTGACTGCATCTGGAATGATTGATGCTAAAATGCGCTTATCCTTAGGCGTCAAGAAACGGGGAGTAGACATGTTAACTAATCAAAAGACGCCCATGTAATCTTTTCCATTTTTTTTTCTAACTCCCCGAGCAGATTTCTTTCTTTTTCAAATGACATTTTGTCTTCTTTAAGAATCGTAAATAGCAGAATCGATGATGAAACAAGTATGCGGAGTTGCTTTCATCCTCATCATTAATTGCGACCTCTTTCAGAGGAGAACTCGCCTTGAATGCCGCAGAATTTGAAATTTGAAGATGCCTCCTACTTTGTTTCATAATATACATTTGTTCGTTTTGTTTTTCTCTTGCAAGAAGCTTTCTAGTGAATTGATAACAACAAAAATGCAGTTTCCTTTCTTTCTTTCTTTTTTGGATATTTAGCATGCATCATAGTTAGGGAATCAGATTAAACAAATCGTCGATCCGCTGTGTGTGCATTTTTAAATTTGTTTGTTTGTTTGTTATTTTTATTGTTTTGGGAGGTTGTAAATGGGCTGCGAGGTATTCTCGGAGGACATTGATTAAAAATTGATGCATGTTCTCATAAATGGATAATTACCTGGGAATTCACCTCGAGTCGGCGGAAGATTGTGAGTTTAAGTATATCCGGTTACGGCGATGTGCTTGTTGAAAGAAGCGCGTACGTGCTCGCGCGTGCGCATGAGCGTAGACCTGTATGTGTGCAAAAGCTGCGGGTAGTGATGAGAACACGGTAGCAATAATTGGATTCATTGTCCCTCGAGGAGAGTGGAAGATGGAAGGCTGAAAATGGGATGCGTGAAACCCAACACGATGGTGACGATTTTCTAGTCGGGTTAGTCCGGGCAGAGTGCTGGCCGAGGCAATGCCCTCCAGACCCCAGCCCTACTCCTTTCAGTACCCCCTTCCCTCAGTTTAAGCAGTTTGAGTCAGGATGAGTAGACCGTTACTTAATCACCAAACAAGCCTAAAGCCACATTCTCCTTTTTGTCCTCTATTTGCTGCTGCTTGTGATCTCATTATTTGCTGCTAACCCTTTTACATGAGTTAACTTTAAATGTGGCTCCGGCCAAGGGCGTGTACCAAAAATTTTCGTGGTAGAAAGTCACTACGCCCTCGGTGGATCGGCATATTTTTGAGAGAAATCAATCATTTGCCCATTAACTCAGTCTCGCCTCAGCTGACAGCGAGACCAGTGCTTGTTTGGATGCTTCCATGATACAATCCTTAACTCTTATATTCCATTTTCTCTCTCCCCTCCCCCATTTTCTCTCTATCCCCTCCCTTCTTTCTGATCAACATGTAGTGTACTGGAACGATCTGTCAGATGGACGTCGAGACAGTTTGAGCTGAGGCATCGCGCATTATCGCACTTTCAGTCCACCGCCTTTTTATGATTGATACTGTTATCAAAATCAAAGTCAAACTCAGGTAATCACTTCTTTCACATTTGATTTCTATCTTTTCCTATTCTGACTGTCCCTATATGCATGTATGTATTCTTTGTTTCTGAATGAACTCACGTTATGATAATCATAAAATTAATATCCACCAGTCTATGTCTCTGTCAATATTGTTTTCTCATCAACCTTTAATTTTCTTCACACTGCGACAGGAAAGGCATCTTGAAAGGGCTGGCTCCGTGAAAGTCGACCTGAATGAAACGCGAAAATAATGACATAACCAGCAAACAATATTACAGGACATCAATCTCAAGTATTGATACGCGAGCAGATGAACTGATTAGTATTACAGACATTCATCAATTTATTTGAAACCTAACTTTGCTGTCGGGGGGGGGGGGGTAGAGGTTGGATCATTGTCTGACATAGAGATGGTACCAATGATATTTTGCCATTATGGTTTTGTTTTACTTGTCCCCCGTGAAATCATACGCGCCATTGATTTGTATCACTTGCCCCGCACGCTTGTGGCATTATAAGATCCGCACTTTACAAGCTTGGAAGAACCATGCTTGTCATCGCGGGGTCGGTTCCCTAGGCGGGATCCGCACCGGCGCAAACCTCTTACCGTGAAATGTGTGCGTGTTGGGGGCAGGGGACTGCGGGGGGGGGGGGGAGGGGTAGGTATCTTACCTCGTCTTTGTACGCCATAGACATATGAGACAGATAGGTCAAAAAGAAAGAAAAAAAAAGGAAAAGGAAAACAGACCTGGACACTAATGGGGCCGCATGTGAGCCCTAGTTGAGAGTGCTTACCCTCATTGCTGAGAAGGGAAGAAGACCCCCGTGGATCTTCTAATGGTGTAGGGTCGCACTTTCTAACTTTGCCGAACCCCCTTTGCTGGGTTAATTTTCCGTCTGTAGTATAGTCTTATAGAGAGAGCCAAAACAAATCCAATTGCTTACGTTTCATTGTGTTGGAAACACCCACCTATCCGCTCTCCTTATTAATACGGCCAGTCTTCAACCTGCGTGCAAATTGATGTCGTGTTTGCGTGAGTGCGTCTTCACAACCTCACTTCTCATTCTGTGTTTATTTCACTGCGTTGGCGTTCTTCAGGTTTCACGACCGTAATTAGCATGATTCCTGAAAAGGAGGTCGAAGAATAAGTCATTCTTCTGGAGGTGATCCTTCCACAATATTTAATCAATCAGAAATGATGCCAACTGAGATAAAATTTCCATAGATAACCTACCTATCACTGTCATGCTTCGAAGCTGAATTTTTTACCTATTTTTTTTTACCCACGCCCGAGGAGAAAAACTGTTTTTCCTTTTTTTTTTGAACGAACGCATTCATTGCATAGAAAAAGCAGAAGTAATTCATCCACAATTTTTTCGGATAGAATTTATACTGAAGGACAGAGGAAAGAAAGCAAGAGAGAGAAAGACAAGTAGAAAGTGAAAGGAATGATGAGAAAGAGAGGGAGAGAGTGTAAAGGGATAAGGAGAGAGCTGGAGAAAGATAAACTGACGGAGGAAAAAAACTAGAAAGAGAAAAGAATGGGAAGAGAGTAGAGAGGAAAGGGAGAGAGAGACATCGTAGATAGTGGGAAGGGAGAGAAAGAGACAAAATAAGAGAGGAAGAAAAATAGAAAGAGAAATTAGAAACAATTAATGAGAGCGAGTAGACAGAGGGAAGGGAGGAAGAGAGAAAAAAAAAAGAAGAAGGGTATGAGGGATCGAATGGGAGAGAGAGGAAGGGGCAAAAATGTGGATTCATTTGATACCTTCTTGGTAATGAACGTGTAAGAATGTGTTCACAACCGTTATCCTTTTTTTTTTCCGGCCGGAGTATCAGGAAACCAACTTCAGTCTCTTTCTCCTTTATATGAATCTCAACGTATATTTCTCTTTATACCTTTATGAAGGAATGCATTCAGACATAGTTTACACCACATTGAGGGCTTATCACCAATCGATGATTCTCATTACTGAATCGAGAATTACCCCTCTTTTTTTATAGAGGCAAGAGAGACAATTGCATTAAGGGAGACAGTGATAACCAATTGGAGATCTTACGAGGAATTGCATTCTCAAGTGACGTCTAAAACAGAAGGTCATGTGGTCATTTTATTTTTGTTTATAAGAAATATGAAAGAGAAGGGATTAACGAGGCGTCGGAGAAGATTACGAGACAGGCAATCGTAATATTGCCTTGCTCCGTTGGATATTCCGATATTCGCTTTTCATCTGAATGAAACAACAACAACAAAAAACATATCTCTCCCATGAAACTACTGCATCTCTGCCACAAAGAAAAAAGTCTTGTTTTTTCGAATTCGCTCTTTGCGTCAGTGCTCATTTGAAATGCTAATGGTATTTTCCGGGATTACAAAGAATAAATAGGACACATGAGGATTACTCTCGGTGGTAACCATAAGGTCGCCTTTTCCGAAGAAAACAACAATAAACGGGCTGAAGATGAACAGTGTAAATCTATTTGTCTTTTTCTGTTTATATTTTTCTTCTAAGATACAGATATATCCTCCAGTGCGGATATCCAAAATGTCAAATACAATATCTGACAGCCCAAATGTCTATCTTACTTTCTTTTAACTCGACCTCGGGCGCAAATTGCCCCAGAAATTCCGAAGCGCGTGATGATATATATCTCGTATTTATATTTGTTGTTTGATGATATGTTGGTGAAAGTGTCGCAACCCGGAGACAGAACAGAGCGTTCCTCAGCCCATTATTTCCCTTCCTGCCCACGTGACCTATTCGTGTACAGTTACTCCTTCTACGTCATTCATGTAACTGGGTTACAAGACAAACGACGTATTTCAACAAGAAAGGGATAACTGGAGCGCGAAGTGAACTCTTTAAGGAGGTCACTTGGGTAAGCCTAGTCTCTTGCACTCAGTTAGAAAAACAAAAACAAAATAGTAGCCCTGCCACACCTCCGCCTCAACTTGAACGCACCATTCGCACTTCAAAAAGTGTTGAGCAGCACACAAATACTGATTTGATTATATTTTCTAAAAATAGCGTTCACAAATAGATTAAAAGTTTTCACGAATAGTTAAAAACAATCGATAAAATCATCATGTTCAGAGTTAACATGAAAAACACCAATAAACAATTAACAGTCCGATGTGCAGTGTATGGTTTCTTACAAGTATATCGTGCTTTTGGTATGTTATGCGCACTGATATGCATTCATTCATTTCATTCATTCATTTATTTTTCATTTCCAACAAAAACATATAGATAAATTACAAAAATTGAATACAGTGCATACATTTCATCATACAAAGTAAAGGATAAGTTTACAGAAAACTTGTAGGTATAGGAAAATGTTGGAAATTTTGTTGGAAAATGTTGAAAATATGACATGGTAAGTCTTAGGGGTTAAAGGCAGTTCCGGAACAAAACAAAAAGTTGACTCATGACATGTTGTTGCCACAGGTTTACTGTAGAAAGGAATCTTTCTGTTTCTTATTTAGCGACGCATGATTTTGCTTTGAATATTATCGTTGATCACGTCGATGCAAACATCAAAATAAACGCAATAATAACAATGATCATAAAAGTAATGATAATGACAATGATTTCAGTAAGAATGATGATAATAGTAATAATAATAATAAGAAGAAGAAGAACAAGAACAAGAAGAAGTAGAAGAATGAAGGCAATGATACAAAAAATTATACGATATAGTCTTCTTTATCCACGGTAGCCTCTTCAGTACTACCGCTGGTCTACCAGCAGAGAGTGACCAGAGGGCCCTGCTATTACCATTACCCCCAACGTCTCCAAGTGCTCATTTATACACCTGGGTCGAGAGGGACATAATGGGTAAGAATATCTTGTCCAGAGACATAAGCACTGGACAAGATTCGAACTCGGGTCCTCCGATCGGGATTCATGAGTCTTACATCCACTATGCCACAGTGCCCCGATTTCGTTTGAGTTTTCATTGAAGCAGTTTAACTTTTACATTGCAGAGAGTAGACTTCCTACCTGCTGCTTAAAAACTAAGTAGGAATATCGTTTCGGGGTTACCAAATTTATAGAAAGCATCAGTGATATTTCGATTTGAAGGTCAGCCCCATTTTCTCGGAAGTAAATATGAGCATGTCTTCAAACCTTATGTGCCTCATTCTTCTCAAAATGTATCTGCAACATTCGGCTGTCATCCACCTACTTTAAGTTTCATTGCCTTATTTGGACTTTGCCAAGAGGGTATATTATTTCGCTCCTTTTTTTCAGCAGTCGGCGTTTTTCATATCAATTTCTTTCTATCTCAAAACTTATGAAGTGTAACCGGCAGAAATTTTGAAGTCAGTGCCGACAGCTTGCTCGTTTGTAGAGTTAAACTACACTCTAGCCTTTTCTCAGTTACTACATTCTCTGTACATTCATAGACTTCATAGATGTCTTGTTTAATTTTTGTGGACCAATGTGACTGCCAACGATTAATTCTATGGGTTATTTAGTTTTATTTTCTCTTCATATCAACACCTCATTCTTACTCCTTGTAAATTACGAATTTGGATGCATTTGAGAGTTGCAATGGTGTCATTATAAAAAGATTAAACAAAAATGCACTTATGACACAAGGATGAACTTAACTTTACTGCGTGACTGCCCCCAAAAACGTTGTGCTTTCTTTGTTCTTAAAACAATGTAAAATGTTCATTTCTGATCCATGAAGACTAACACGATGGCTTGTTCTATGTCATGTGTTACTTTGTCTTATCATTTTGTTTGATGAAACATTACTGTCACTTTCCAAAAGATCCAACAAACTCAGACATCGTACTTTCGGTGTGTCCATCATTTTTCCTCGGATGCTCTCAACACTCTTTTGATAATATTATCAAGTTTGACATCAAACTTTATACTTTCCATGAATTTTTGGCAGTTCTGATCAGCATCCCATTGGATCATATATCTTATCAAGCAATCTAGCTTTCCAGACCTCCATGATTAGCAACCTTCTCTTTTACTTTCAATTCCATTTCCCATTTCATATTTCTTCTTTTTTTTTGTACCCTGGCGTCGATCATCTCTCCCCAATGATAGGAATTTGAAGCCAGAGTGTCAATCACACGTCAAAACACAGCCACCAGTGTTTGGAAGACTCTGCCCTGGGGCTTGACAACATAATTTTTTGCGATCCCAAGATCCGGGGAAATGTTAGATCCGGAGAGACTGTAGACTGGTATTTGGTAACCCACTCGAGAGCCGAGTTTACACCCCTGTCGCTTTGCTTCACTCCTTAAGGCGGTGATGGAAGGGGGGGGGGGGGGCGAGGAGCGGCGGCGGGGCAGGGAGTCCTTCCTGTCAGATATAGGCCCAGCGACAAACCTATAAGACAAATATTTCTCCTTCTTTTTCATCTACCTCTTCCTTGTCTTCCTATTTCAAACTTGATGACTCTTCTTTGTACAGCAATGAACAAAAGTAACAGTATTCCATTGATATCCACACATTTTTTAATGCAGAAAATCAGAAAATCGCTTTATACAGTCATTTAAAAAGAACTGATTCATAAACAAACTTTGATGACAAGTTTGGCATCATTATTACCACCGTCACACGATTTCAACGCGGACATTTGCCTTGTATGACATTGTTATCTTCTGATCCATTAAGTATGGAGACATCTCGACTGCGCAGTAGTTAACGATGTCGCCAGTCCGCTATAATGTATGTACTAAATTAATTCGCCTCATCAAAATATAGTTCAATATTTTGATCTTTCTACCCCCGCAGACTTACAGAATGCTATGCCTTTTAATGAAATTAGTGGTCGGTATATTCCAAACACCAATTTTATATTAGATTGTTTCGGCCTTGAGATGGACGCTTTGGTTCTAAATTCTGGTTTGAATTTTACGAAGCTAAAAAGCAAATTGAATTTATTTCGTTTGATATTTAAGCCTAAGAAAAAAAGTCGAAGGCCGTCACAAAAATGCATTTCGGACGATAACACCGGTCAGTATGTTATTCAAGAAAAATCAATGGTAGTGACGATGATGGTCAGTAAAATTAAAGTGTCTTTTTAAAAGTAGATCATTATTTTGGCTGTTGTCAATAATACTATCCAAATATCAAAACAAAAATCGAAATTGTTGAAACAACGATGTAGATAATGAAACACGGTCTCTTCGTTTCCGACTGATGATGGGCCAAGAAGTAAACACACACCCAGAACATACACACGCCTCTTTTAATAATATTTTTTTATGTGAATTCCATTCAATATCAGGCTCATTTTCACAAGGAAACTACAACTAGTATGAACAAAAATAAGAAGCTACATTCTTTTCACTTGTGCTGCTGAATCACATTCTTCTTTTCAACGTAAAATACAATATTTTATGCAAATCATGGCATGTATACTACAAAAGTGATGTAAAATTCTGCATGGAACGAAATTCTCGTTGATTCTCGCGTATACACACAAGCATACATACACCTCGTACACACGAAACAAGACTTTCTTATTGCTATTTGTTCGTACAAAAGCTTCCCGAAGAAACTCCTTTTCATGTTTTGTACTATGTTTGGACATTTCACCTGCGCAATATGGAAAGGGTCCGTTCCAAGGCGTGAACGGGTGATGAGAATTAAAATCATTACAGCAATCGCAAAACCCAATGACACCGAGTAATCATGACAACGACACACAGCTCCGTTTCAATCTCGGTGCAGCTATGTGCTTCTGAGTCCATATTTGCCTCCGCTGTGAAGGTACGCCAATGCTGAAAGTGCAGCGCACAAGTTCACGTCAGTGATTAGTCTCTGATTGCCCTAATCACGAAAATGGAACGCCTAAATATTGTCGGGGGTGCTGCTGGAAAATCAACGAGAAATGTCAACGGAAATTTCGTTTGATCCCTAATGCTGTACTCTCCCCTGGCATGAGACTAAATATCCAGTATCCTTTACAAAACAAAAACAAAAACAAAAACAAAACATGCGGTTAAGTGCGCCGAAATTGGTGTATCGCATCCATCAAATTCATTGACTTGCTCTTCCCTTACATGTTTCTTAGAAAAGTGAAAGTGAGGGAAAAGAGTTGGTTCGGAGATAAATGCAATCATGAGGATGGTAGTTAGCTGTAAAGCCCCGGTCACATACAGTTGAAAGCTGGCATTCATATCGATTCCGACGGAGCGGCGGCTGGTGTAAAACGGATTTCGCAAAGTGTGTGCGCGGTTACTTGAAATTTTTTTATCGAAGCCTGAACATGCTTTTAGCAGATTCAGGTTTCGTCCTGAGTTAGCGTTCGAGCCAACCATTGGCTCTTAAGTTTAATTCTCGTCATGTTCGGCTTCACAAAATCACTACCTATTCTCGTCTGTCTCGTTTCGTATTTGCAACAGAACTATAGATGCAGTGAAGCAGTGTTGCACTTTCCTGAGAGCGCGAAACGCATCATATTAACTTTGTCATGGTGGCAATATCAATCACTACTTTGAAAAGAGCAGCCTTAGTCTTATTGGAACTTGTCACTTCTCAACAAAATATCTCGACTATTCTAAACGACTTTGCCCTTCTTTACTATGCACTTTTATCTCCGGGTTGCAGTGAGAAACTTTAATAAGAAAGACTGAGTAAACACATGTTGACGTACTTCAAAATGACGCAACAAACGAGTGGACGCAATTTGCTACTTTGCAATAATCATCGTCAACAGCCAAAATTGTATCCAGGTTGCAACGTTATTGACAAGGTCTAGAGTAACACGCCTAATTCAAGTAACATCCATACATGTAGGATCATAATTATTATTGATTCAGTTTTCTCAACAATTTGGAAGAAATCAGACATTGTTTAGCAATATTAGCGAAATTTCCGCACCATGAAGTCGCGATCAACATGAACATTATAAAGTGCGGTGATCCAACATTCTAGAGATGTGCCAAAGGTTGCTCAATTGCACGAAATAGGTCTATGTGCGCTTATCGAGACTTTTTGACGCTGTAGCAATGTTAAAAATTTGGAAAAACTCAAATGGAAGTCAAACAATGACGAATAGAATGTGCATCATGCTAGCAGTATACCCGTAACCTTTTCTCTTCTCAACATCGACGATAGTTAATGCCGTAATTTCGTTCATTATCATAGCGTGCTTCGCGAGTCATTGAGCAAAACGTAGAATTTGAATAATTATCTTAATAAAGTAGAAGTCATATTTGGCTTTCATTAGTTTTGAATGACCTTTTTTTTTTCAAAATTCCCACTAAAATTAGTTTACAAATGTATACATTGCATTACGTATTACCCTTTGTTTGATGGAAATACAGTGTAGTTGAATTGAGATTGAATTGAACTGAATAATGTTCCTGATTCTGGTTTAGTGTTATTTTAGTTGTAATATAATAGGATTGACAATGACTAAAATTCCTTCAAAACCTAAAAAAAGAACAATTATTTTTCTTTCCTTTCTAGCTTACCTTGTTGCATTATCGATATTTCGAATCCTTTCAACCACAAGAGTAAAATGTGTACCACGAAATAATAGATAATGTAACACGCAGGAGGAGAATGGATTTTATCAACTCTTGAGAGTGCGCGGGAGATGGCTTTTAAGGAAGGAGAAAGAAATCATGCATCTACTCTTGTTTACTCGAGTCAAAACAGAGAACCAGAAAAAACAGGAACGAGCAACAACAAATGTTGCAACACAAGGAGGAAGCCATCTGACGAATCGTTCTGACGTACTTGACATGACATGTCTTAAATTGCAAATCGAAATCGTAATTATGTCTCTGTTTTTCCCTCTCAAGCATTGCCTTGGACGAAATTTGCAGGCCCTTTCCCCCCACCACCACTGTCCCTTCATACGTTGCACCGTTTTGGGGGGTGATGTCAAAGATTGTGCCGAGCTGCATTAGACCTAATGTTCGTCGAAGAGCGATTCGTCTTTGCATGCCTGAATTCCGTTTATCTCCAATTCAAAATTGATTAGGGGCATAAGACAAAGAGGACCGTACGCATTTGCCTCGCCGACGGTTCAAGGGTTTCAGCCCGCCACCCTCCGCCGAAAATGTTCCCTCGAAAGTTCAGTGAATGCAGAACAAAGCCATTTCCCAATAACACGGGCAGAGTCCCTCCGCTTTATCGTCATATTTCTCTTTATGTCATTATGATCGAAAATATGCCGTTGATGAGATTTATGTTGATTGCATATACGCTGTGTACCTCATCACTCCGACCCTCTATCTTTCGAGCTCGTATGTCATTAATAAGATCAGTATGTACATGCCTAGTTCACCATCCCGCAGATGAATCAATATTTTCATGAGGAGCTTATTCCGCTGTGTTATTCCTGGATTCGTTTATCAGTCATAAAAGAGAGGCAAAGTAAACCGAAACAAGGAAAGTCGGATACCAGTGCTGTCCGCTTTCATCGCCATCTCATCTCATCACGCCCCTTTTCTTTTCCTGAGTCACAACTCCTTGGTAATAAGCAGCCAATATTTGGCAGTGAAATTGTTTCCTATTTAATAAAGAGTCCTCCACTAGTGCCTTTATTACCTCTAGTGGCAAGCAATCAGAATCACTCTCGGTCCACAGTTTTCGATTGAGGAGTGCTTTTGAAAGCAATCAATAATACCGTCATACCTGTCTCGATACTAACTCGATTTCCCGGAAACGAAGATTCATGAAAGCCAATTTTCTCCACAATCATTACTCCTCCTAAAATGGAGAGGTTACATCTTTTTGATTATTCGCTACCACATTCACATACCTCATGGCCGCTCTTTTTCCAGGAATGAAACACATACGCGATGATTTCCAACTCAAGAACATTCCCGAGGGCACTCTTTATCTCCTTGCTGAATTAATTTCAGTGATGACTTATTCATCGGAAAGATTCATCGGCTAGATGTGGTCCGGAATCATCACTTTGTCTCTCATTCCAAAGCATTCCACAAGTCATCATAAAAAGTAGATAATTGGTACTCAGCGAATGGGACGCTGAAACATGATATGGGTGACTTTTCTCCAGGACCAAGTTCGATTCGGAATCATTCGAGTTGCAAACACATATGAATCAAATAGTATGACACAACTATTACTTTAAAGGAACTATTTTATGCAAATTCATGTTGACTTGTATTGATTCACGACACCCTCAACATTTTATGTTGTCAGATGAATATCTAAAAATGTGAAATTAATTTTACAATAATTTTTGTGTTACTTACTCTCTATTGACTTAGCATAACTTGCACGTTTCCCAAAATACTTACATGATTAGCAAAAGACATTGCAGGGAAATATGCAAGATATTTTCAGTCTAGGGGAAGGTGCATTCCACTCTTGTTAATCATAAAGTACTTTATCAGTGATTGACAAAATCATGACGTCACTGGCCGAATCTTGGTTTGGAAGGGTTTTTTTTTTTGCTTTTGTTTTGTTTTTCTTTTTTTTTGCGTATCATGAAATGTATGGCGCATATTTAGATATTCTTCTGGCCACATGAGTGGTGATCAGGATATTATGAATCAATACAAGCCGACATGCATTTACACTGAATAGCTCCTTTGATTTACTCATTAAACAGACACATCTTAGCGCGTTACATGAATGTACAATAAAGATGAAGATAGGAGTAAAGAAATACAAACTCTGCACGGGTTCACATAGGCGAAAACAAAGAACTCAGCTATATCGTCTCCAAGTTCAGTGAGCAGAGAGTCATCGAGTGTCCTGTGGAAGAGACTAACGGTACAGACACGGAGAATTCATTTCCAAAAGGTGCTAAATCCACTTTTGATGGTAAGGAGAAAAACGTGGATTTCTATTTCACATGCTTCCAAATGTTTTCATGCAAGGACTTTACGTCCCATAGGCGTACCCCATAATAGGATAAAGAAACGCGCTGTGGAAGAATCTACTTGTCTACACTGATTTGTAAAGAATTCATATTTATCTTGTTTTATATAGGGGTATTTTGTGCATTTGGCGCCTTTGGGAACAAGAATTTTACACATTGATGCACAAGACGTAAATGTTGTTTTAGTGACTAGTTTCTGGGACTAAGTGTATATTTCTTGGATGATTTCTTATCTCTTCACAACCTCATGTTTCCTCCATTTCTCTTGGTGGAGATGAGGATTGGACTTTTTACTTTTTGCGAGATACCAAGAAACTACTTATGAGATAAGTAGCATACCATTCTAAAAAAAAAATCATAAGTTTATATGATGAAAATCCGTTTTGGATGGCTGAGACATACGAAAACAAAGTAAAACAAAGCAATCGTAATAAAAGGTGGGTCCCACCTGTTATTAGAATCGCTCTTTTTTAGATTTCAAAACCAATTTTCATCAAATAAACGTTGAATTCCTCTTGGAATTACATCCTCTTTCACATTTCATAAGAGGTTTCCCATAATCTCGCCAAAAATGCTAGAAATCTGAAGTTAGGTCTCAACCAAAAGTATACCATCCCTTTAAGAATGTGTTTGGAAATAAAATCACTGCTAATAATCAAGAAATATGTGGGTCATATGAACAGCATGAAGTGTTAAATACAAATGACATCGCATTATGACGAAAAAGTGAAGGCTAGCGGCATGGATGTGCAAGCATGTAATAGCCACTTACGTATTAGGTCCCCGTGTTATATTACTTCGTCGACTCACTAGTTTTGTTCTGGGCCTTCGCCTCCTTGAGAAAATTGTGAAAGGTTATCTGGATGTTGACTATACGGTTAGAACTGCCAGTGCACAAGTGAACAAGCTACGGCATAATGTTTTTTTTTTCGTAATAATATATTGATATTCCACTGATATAAGCACATAAGCTAATGTTTGCGAGTGAAGGACCCAGGTCCCCGAGCAGGGGCTTCTATAACACGTGTCTTATGACATTATGGGAAGGATGGATTCTGCGGTGCTTTAGGAAGCCCCCGAGGACAAGATCCAATCCTCATGATAGAATGACTTGAAGAGAGATAGATAGATAGATAGAGAGATAGATAGATGGATGGAGAGAGAAAGAGGGTGTGGAGGGAGAGATGATGGAGTGAAAGAGACAGTTTCTTAGGTTCTTTTTTCCTTTACATAAGGTTATGTACTTGCTGTCGCACCGTTCCCGCATGAAGCTTCTTGGTTCCCCGCACGCTGTATGTGCTGCTTGTGGATGAGGCGAAGGGAAAAAATAAGAAAGAGCGTATGAGACCAAACTGTCTGCAGTTCGACTTGAATCGACCAGGGGAGGATAATGCCGAGATTGCCTGGCAGCTTTCATCCTGCGGTCCCCAGGAGTTTGAGCGGAATCATCTCTGCTCTATACTCAGCGGGACTATTCCTTGAAGTTCAGATAGGATGAGGGAATATTACTGATACTAGATGATGGATAGTTACGGGAATGAATACTGGAATCTATGTTATTATACCTTCTTCGCGGCAAGAGAAACTATACAGCCATGTTTCCATTCAATGTAGCAAATTGTGATCAACCTCTCTTTCTACGCGAAGGGGAATCCAGATTCCTAATGAATATTCAGATCATAATCCTCTTCACCACTTCTTGGCAGATGAATGATGAACGGCGCAAGCACACGATGTCTTTTGAATCCAATTCCGCTTGTTTTAACCAGGCAATCAAATCGTCTGGATTACCGTTTGCTCTGAGGGCGAAGCGGCTTATTGGTATATTAACTCAAGATTGTCAATACTCATATCTCAAGAGGAACGATTGATGGTATACATCGAGGATCTCTCTCGAAATAGGCTATTCCACAGTCATCTTCTTCCAGAAAGAAATACCAATGAAAATGTAAAACTACACAAACAGATGTGGAAAGCCAGATGTTCCTCAATGAGAGAAATATTTCAGACCCTGTCCCTATAATCATTGCCTGATATTACTTTATAGATTCACTGGTCTGCCAACCTCCGCGTGTTAAGGAAAAGTCAAAGAATTTCGAATTCTGAATTATTCTTTTTTTTTCACAATTGTATACGATATTCAGACTTAATTCTCTTGTAGCTTTACATCCCCGATGTGCCAAAATAACGTCCCTTGAGTCAACTGAATTGTAAATAGTGAAGATGTATCGGCCTGTGTCAAGTCAGCTGTAGTTTTGTGAAATTTCTCTAATATGGTGCGTGGCAAGGCAACAAATTCAGCCCAACTCTGAGTATGAAGGGGGCCTTTTTCCATCATCTTGAAGTACCGTTTCCCAGCTGGTAAATGGTATCATGTCTTCTTTTTTTCCACTGCACTCTCTCTGAACTCAATTAATGCAGGACGAAAATCGACGGGCCAAGCTTTGGATGAAAGTACATGGCCCTCGCTCGCCTTCCAATTATTATCATTTCACCAGTAAATCAACGCTATTTAGATCCATTCCAGGCATCTAAGACACCCAATAAACTTGACTGGTCATCTTGCCCGATAGGTTTGACCGCTAAAATCGAGGTGAAATTGATTCTCCGGATACTTTTATTGCGTCGTGATTGCCCAAGATATTACATGTAACGCCCATCGTCAAGCGACGTTCTGTTCTGACATCATGTAGTTGTATTCATCATTATGATAATTACAATTATTATTATTGTCATAATGTTATCATTGCATCTGTAATTGGAACTGTTATCAGCAAGATCATCTTCATCATTACTTGTTGGTTTGTGTTCTTTTTAATTTGTTTTGACACTGTTTTTTTACTCGGTTTTTTTTTCCTTTCCAACTGTATTCCCGAAATTGAGCCCGCACAGTTTTGTGGATTTAGTGATATACTGTCAGCAAATTATGTGGCTTCAAAATATACCTCAGTAGCATTCGCATTTGCTTTAAACAACAATTGTCACATCTGGCTTGAAAGGGGCGATGGAGATTAAATGTACCGGGGCATCAATTATAATTGCAAATACCACGGAGTCTCGAACTCATGGCCCGCCCATGAAATGTACCGACTGCATGTCAACTCGACTACGATGATTCCTGCTGATGAGTATAGACATTTTGTAGGAAGCATTCCCGTCACTTAAAGCTGAAAAAAAAATCATGGTAGGTAATCGAAGTAATGATCTCATACAAAGAGGAGGGGTAAATTGAATGCTGTAATCCAAACCATCTTTTCTTTTACATGAACTCATTTACATGATGAAAAGAAATGCTTAAACAAAAGTCTTCAGAGACATAATTATCTAAAAACGTGGCAGAGAAAAAAATAGTACATAATGAATATAAGCTTTAATTGATAATCTCAGTAATATTACGCAACATCCAAATAAGTTTGCAAGCTAAAAATCAGACTAATGATAGAAGCAAAAGCCTGCTTCTACATTTTATCACTTCGGGTATTAATAGGCCCACATGTGTACGTTTCAAACCTCATTCCATTCAAACCATGTGTGATCCAAAGAGTCTTGTGGCAGCCAGTGGAGAGACTTTTACGAATACAGAAAGTTCAAAATTTCCATTCGAAGAAAATGTTGATATGCTACCGATACTATGAGGGATTCTGGCGAATTGTTCAGTGAACTTTGGCGAAAAGGTAATGGGAAGGGGAGAGTCCTGTACCTTGATGCCTCCTCGGCGACCATGGTAAACACAGTACTGAATTACCTGAATTACTATACGATGACGCCCAGTAAGTTGAAGACTCGTAGAGGGCCATTCAAAGGATTCAATCCTGAGCCTGAGGAGTTCCATGTGATGTATCCACGGGATGGTCAGTTTATGCAATCTGGATTAAATTTGTTATGTTTCTGCTTCCAGTGATCATTTAGCTTACACTTTCAGCTGTTCACTAATGTTGCCTCGACAGCTTTTGCACAATGGCTATTCCAAGTATTTACTACTCTCTGACTGAAAGAGTTCAACCTTTTACTAGTTCGACACCTTCCTTTATACAACTTAAACTTGTGACCGCGTGTAACTTGATCATTGATGACAAAGAGAACAGCTGGATCAAAGTCTTCCATTTCATGCAAAATCTTGAACACTTGAATCATGTCTGAACGTCCAAGTCGCCTCTGCTTATCTCCTTTGGGCAGTATGTCTTTTATTATCATTTTAGGGGATATATGATCTGTCATACATAACACTTTTTCATCGTTAATGGTACTTTTTTTTTGTATGTGTGTGTATAAAAATATACCACCATGAGGAGCATAAGGGAGATTTAATCTCAATCGTGATACTGAAGAGTAAACAGTTTCCTGGAAAATAGTTTGTTTCCAAAGATCTTTATATACCTTCTTTGGACCCCTGTTTTTATTTCCTTTTTTTCTCATACTTCTCTTTATGTGAGAGTCGGTATCACTCTCGAATTACTCAACAGAATCATGCTGTGTTGAAGGATTAGATATCTTGCCCAGGGTTAGGGAGTGCAAGACTTTTATATTCCCTCATCATACTGCTGTAACTAATGATAGGTTTCTTCCTGATATTCACTTTTTCTTTCATCCAACCAGTGGGATGAGGCTTTAAAGACGTTAAGACTGCCTAATAAAATGACCGCAGGCAACAATAACGAACATGATACCGCCAGTTTTCATTACCCCTGGACAGATAGCACGAGGTATTCCCAGCAAACAAACAATTTATTGGAAATAATTCGAAGCACATAGGGTGTCAGTATAATATGATTTATCCGGCGAAAAGCTGTGCCATTTCAAAACGGCCTGGGGATGAAAAATGGCTCCTCTTACCTTATGATACGAAAAATGTTGACGGACAGGAAGAAGGCGAAACAGAATATATCATGATGCTGAGTGTTGTGACAGAGCGTAAGATACTAGTCTCTCATTACATGGCTGTACAGATGTTTATTAACTCCCCATTTCAGAATCCATGTTTTATTCTGGCGTTGATCTAATTGGGCGCCACTTGTGAGTGCCAGTAATTTTGAACGTTTCATTCGCTTGGCATTTACATCCATGCTTCTTAATATCAATATTCACCTAATATGGAGAAATTGAAGTCCTAGCAGAATTGCATACAGGTTCTTTTAAAGGTAAAAGATAAAAGGGGTTCATGGGTATCATGGGAATGTCTCGGTAAAGACTCGGAGAAGGGCCAAAATGGAAACATCGACACTTTCTACATCTTCTCTAAATTTAACGCATGAGGCATGATCTGGTTTTAGCTTAACGTGGAGTATTCATCGTCAGGATAGGAAACCAAAGTCTTCGTTTGAAAAACAGTGGAAATTTTTGCTCATAGCAAGATTCTAAAGCTGTTAGACGGCTCTAACCTGTAGATTGAACACCGAGATTTCCAGACCAGGTTTATTACTTAGAGTGAGAAAAAAGCGGACCACGCAGAATCTTTCAGTGCTGTTTCTCGTGAGGTGGTGTGTTCCTTTGCCCGTTTCATTGCATACAGGCTCTCGTTACATCAAGGAGGTACTGGGCGAGCATGGTCGAATTGGAATTGCCATACGTTTTTCGCACACTCTTCCTTTGACAAGATTAGCTTCAGATGCGGGTTAGAGAAGGAAGAGGAGGAGGAGAAAAGAGGAGGAGGTTCACGACACCATCCCTTTTAGTTCAAGGGTCTTGAGACGTCCATCACAATGGTATCAATGTCCACTGTGTTTGAAGGCAGGGTTCCGGTAGGCGGGATATGGTGTCCATCCAGTGATATAGTTGTCCTGTTAGAGAGAAGGAGACATTCAGAAGTATTGAGAGGGATGCTACACGTTACCAGGGAAACGGCCAACGAATTTGCAGGTATCTTTGCGCGGACTTGATGCGGCGGACCGTTGTAATTTAATGACACGTTCCTCCCTCACCCTCAATTCCATTAGGAACTCTTTTGATTTCAGGATTCCTTTCAGCGCTAATTTCATTGAGGAATACTTCAACGCCTTAAAGTGTCTGCCTTTACTCTCTCCTTGGTCTCCGTACGACTGTAACTTTGTCTTGCGTGTTTATGCTGCCTTTCATCATTAATTTCCAGCTGCATTGTCACCAATTTATCGCCACGTCTTGCCTGCCGATTCTCTTTTCTTCTCGATAGTTCTTTCGCCTCTCTTTCACCTTTCCTTCTGGAGAGTCGCCCGCGTTCACTAACCCTTTCCTCTAGTGACTCAAGGACACGACATGGCTCTTCTTACACATCTTACTCAGATTGTGTTGGAGCAGCAATCTAAATTGTTACTAGCATGGCCACTTTCACTGCAGCTTCATTTCATAAAATCATTATGGAACATCGTCATGGAGGAATCTGCCACTGTCATCATAATGGTCATCTTAGAGTTTTTGATTGAGTCAAGTATTTTTTCCGATATGATTATTACTTTCTTTCGCTGACAATCATTGCTCACTGCTCAAGCATTACCATGACTATGAAATCACACAGGCCCTAACAAGTGATGCTGCTCCATAAAACCGAGAGTGCTTTCGCGCGGTTACTCAACTCGCCCGTATCACTTGTTCTGGGTGTAAATTTATTGAAACCTTTTCCACCTATCCCGATATGCATTAACGGTAACCTAATTCATGAAAATATGTTGACATCTATGTTGTGCATTCTATAGGAAAGGCTAAAAAGAACTCTCATATCTACTATTAAATCAATCTCCCTAGCATGTTATCTTTGCAGTAACTTTAATTTACCCTTTTTGTATGAACACATTAAAAGTAGGTAATTGGAATGGCGTATTTAATAATTGTTAGAAAAGAAATGCTATACCGTATGATTTCTAGATTACAAATCATATTTCCGGATACTTACAATGTCTTCAAAGAAGCTTTTTGACAACCAATCCTACAAAACTCAGGTTGTATAACTCGGTAACAGTAGCATTTAAGTCGACACATTGAAATTCTGTTCACGCTGTGAATCGTGATGATTCTTGTGCTCAGAGGACAGACAAGTAATACCCCTACATGGGAAAAAAATTAGGATGTTTCGAGTGTTAAGAGTGTTTTTGTCTCCCATGTTTTCAGGACCATACAACATTATTGATTACCGACAGCAAAGGATAATTAAAGATGAGGAAAGGTAGAGTTCTGTCCTTATTGCTGCAATCATTTGTTTTAAGGAAGAGCAGTGTAATAACAACGTGTGACGATTTCTGTACGATGAGTACCAGAGACATATAGGTGTGTGACATGCATTGCGTATATCATATCAGAATCGAATTGACCGCAAACCTGTTTACAGCGGCCAGCTGCCCATAAAGAGCAACGTACCTATTGTGTTTCCCTTGAGTGGCCGCTATGAGCGAGTTTGGACGTGATTGCTACTGAAGTCATTGTTTATTGAAGAACCTTTGAAATGACCTTCGCAGTTGGTTTGCCTTATACAAGCTGCGCACGAGACAGCGAGATACCACGTGGTGAGAGTAACCTATGTCAACAGACTCAAGACCATCGGATACACACGGGCAGGAAATTAAAGTTTTCTCGAGAACAGCAGAAAAAAAAAAGAAGGTTGTTGGTAGCGTGTTCATTGTTAATTCAGATTTCATTGAAGTGAAGGAGAGGACGATAGGACTTCGAACCCTTCATGTATTGTCAAAATAACTGGAAGTATGTTGAGGTTTCAAAACAGGGATTAACTTTTGTTCTGTTTTGTACGATATGTCATCTCAATTCAGTGCAGGCCGTTGCCGGTTGTTTCAAGTCTCATACTATACGAACAGTTTTTTTCCGTTTATCACTATAAGTCTACTGTTCCTCATTTGTTTATCCCTATCGGTGAAATGGAATGACATCACTATTAAAGCCGAAGAAAACCCAGTATAGGCACTTCAAAACTACTGTACGACATTAGTGTACATCAGCGTAGCTGATTAGTGAGCGAATTTGACAACTACAACTTGAGCATGAATACAGTTCAATCCGTGATGCGAAGGGAGTGGCACCTTTAACACTTGTCTGCTTTGTGTGAGTTGTGAGAAAATATGTAAAGAGGTCAAACTTGATTGTCAATATGGTGATCAAAGAGATACCCTCTCAGGACCCGTGGCCATGAGGGTCATTAGGGTTCATGCTGGAGTTGAGAATAGGTCCTTCGATCTACTGTTCACAATGGTCACAGTTCGTTATCCCAAATGTTCGTTAATCCAGAAATGAAATACGGTTCGTTATTCCCAAGGTTCGTAATTCTGAAACGAAAACGAAATAGAGTTCGTTATTCGAAAGATACCTTAATCCGAAATTGAAATAAGGCCAATTATATCCCCAAGATCCGTTAATCTGAAAATGAAATGAAGTTCATTATTCCGAAGGTTCGTTGGTACGCACCAACTTTTCGATTTCGGATTAATGAACCTTCGGAACGACGAACCCTATTTTACATTTGGTTTGAAGAACCTTCGGAATGACGAACTCTATTCTTTTTTCATATTGATGAACCTTCGGATTAACACCGCAAATGTTTGCATTAACGAACCTTTTTTGTTCATTTATGGATTAACGAACATCCAGATATAGAAAATGTGTGTGTTTCGGAATACGGAACCTTCGGAATAACGAACCATATTTCATTTTCGGATTTACGAACCTTCAGAATAACGAACATCACCCATTCGCGATTCTCTGCACTGCACGGGCAGTATATAAGGGAGGCAGTTCTGTCGCATGTCCTCACCTTGATGATATCCAACCATGCTTTGTGCTGTCTGTCTCTTTGTTGTTTCCCTCCACTAATCCTAGCAGGATGGTCTTGCTGTGGCGTTACTGTCTCAACGCCAGGCAAGTTCGTGGCCTCTTGATTGTGTCTACCAACGTTATCGAGGGGGATAAACCAACTTGACAAGAATCACATCGATCAATATACTTTCTCACATAGTTAAACGCAGAGATGAGAGTGTAATTGGAATTGCTAAACTAGTTCAAGCTCGCATGATAGATGATGGTCCAGGGGGAAGTCTTAGAAATGGGTTGATGGAAAGACCGTAACTTTTTATTTGTTGGATATGTAAATACTGTAATCTGCAAACTTGCCAATTACCAGCATTAGTTTGTTTGTTTGTCTGTCTATTTGTCCGTCTTTTCAGCAAAATAACACAAAAAAAAGGTTACTAACGGATTTGGATGAAATTTTCAGGAAAAATTTGTTTTTTGAAGAATTCGTTATCATTTGGAAATTTGGACCATTTCTTAACAGCTCTCAGTATTAAAGTTACAATGATATCGACTCGATTCCAAATGCTAGGGTTATGTTTTGATGGTCAAGGAATCTAGTTATACAGATGATATGTATGTAGGACTATAATAGAGGGTGGAAATCGCAATATGAATTGCAATGTGCTTCTTGGCAGAGGTCCGCTCTCCGAGTACTTTAGTTTGTGTACATGCAATGACGCGACGACGACACAAGCCGTGCTCATATCTTCAATTCGAATCGAGTAACTTCGTTTCCGTTTCATTTTCCGGGTTGTCGTGGACCTAAGCTTTCTTTTCAGAAGTGGATATTAGAGGTGGTGTAGTTTTTGCTGACGAAGGTGCCAGTGGATACCTTGGACTAAGAATCATAATGCCTTAAAGGTACCTCTTTAAAAGAAAAAGAAAGGACTAGCCTTTATTAAAAGGCCACCAAACCAAGTGCTGTTGTCACCGTGCATTCAACTATTTAATAGGGAGCAATAGTACCCATGGAGACAGTTGAGACAGAGTATACTTCCGACCGGACTTAGTCCCGTCCGAGAAGAAAAATGCCTTCCATCCCCCCTAAAAATGTTTCATTTAACCACATAAGAGTCACCGACTTAATCACCATTCAGTACAATCAACTGCCTTCAAAGTATTATTTTTTCTCATGTGTGTAGAAGGACAAACAACAAGAACACATATCAATGAATAATATACAAAAATGGTAAAGTAGGCTGCGGAAACCACTCGCCAATGCCCACATGGAGTCCCTGTTTTTAAAGAATTATCCAAGTAAAGCAAAACTCAAGGAAGAATGGTTTAATTAAGTCTCGACCGCTGGTTTAGTACTTGAGAGATTATATGGCTTTTAATGGCCGATGAGAAAAGGCCACATTTCTGTTTGTTAAAGCAGAGACTTGTCTTCATCCGTTCTGATGCAATGGCTTCATCTGACCCAGACTCCTTCCTTGTTTCATTAGAAGCCATATTCTCGTAACTAACTATCTTTGACGTAAACATCACGTCTTTAGCCTCCGCATAGAGTGAAGTTATCAAAATGATATATTGGGTTTTATCCACAGAGCACCAAGCTTTAGCATCACCGCAAACGTGATCATATTCAACAGAATGATGTAAAAGAAAAAATGTGTAGTCAATAATTAAGGTTACAAATGTGACCTATGAAACTGCCAGTCGCATATTCCACGTAGAAAGAAGGTATGAAAGTATTTGTACTAAAGCTTACAGACGTACAGCAAGAAGGTGCCTTATTAAATATCGTCTAGGGTCATTCTTTCAGCAGAAAAAAAGAAGCCAAACAAAAACATGAAAGCGACTTCCTACGAACCACGCGCCCAGGCAATTTGTGCAGGTGGAGATATCGAGGAGGAAAACTCAAGTATAAAATAATGTGGATTGATTGAAAGCAGCAATATAGGAGGATACATTAACGAAGTTTGAGGACAATCTGACAATCGATTTCAAAGCTTTTGATATTTCAAAGTTCGGTGCAATCATCATATGGATAAGAAGACTATTACAGTTCGTGATGTCTTTGATACAGACAACAATATCAAGAAAATGATTGGAAGAAAAATTCTGTACAAGATGTCATATTTCATGAAAAGTACACATTCCATCCACTTCATAATGACATGAAATGTAATGCATAACATTATTCCACGTGCTTTCTTTGAGAGGTGAGTCAAGTGCTCTTTCATTATACCAGAAAAGTGAAAACATGTCGAAATTTCCTTATATTTCCTTACCGCATATATATTGTTGTCCATACATGACATTATGAACGGTAAAAGTCTTCTTATCCAGCAATGACGGCACCAAAACGTTACACATTCATTACTTTTGAATCCATTGTCGGATTTTTCTCAAACATCGTTGATGTGTTCCACTAATAATGTTGCTTCACTCACTACACGCTTAAGTATAGCTTCCTTTAAAACTTGTATAAGCGCAAGGGAGGCATTTTATTTTTGGGGTGGTTTTTGTTGTTTTTCGTATGAACAAAAACGAACACCTTGGGGGGTTCTTGGGAAATTGTCTTCTTGCCACTTGTTCCAGGTAAGGCGCCTATGTATAGGCAAGTGTCGACATGGAGACTACCAGCAGCTCCATGGTTTTAACAAGTTGCCTTCTCACCGCACGCTGAAGTTTTCATAATGACACGTGACTGTGTTTGGACACCTTCGGGAAATACATTAACAAACTATTTTCCGGATCCTATGGCACTGTATGATATTCCGATAAGTCATTGTTACATCCCCACAATAGTCCCAAGTGTTGGAATGCACAACAAAATAAGCACAATTCTATTCGTAAGTATAGGACCATGGTTTATCATTGTTGTTTTGTTTTTAGCATCGTCGTCAATACGTGGCGATGAAATATCTTTAACAAAATGAATGAATTATTACAATCTCTTGGTGCAAACAATAACAATAGTCTATGGCAATAACAGTGCAGCACAGAAAATCAAAATTTGTTCCCAAATAAATGTGTCTTTTAGAGAGAGAAAAAGAGATTCCTATATATCACTATAATCATGATATTACATGAGATTGTATATCACCCCTTAAGTACTTCGATATGTTGTACTGTAAAACATTTGGAACTGTTAGGCTTCTCATCTGTTTTGTTAAAATCTATCTCCATTTGAAATAACCTACAAGGGGGCAATATTCTTGAAAGGTATAACGTATTTTGTCAACCCTCCGAAATATGATGCCCACGTCACAAACGTCGAGGGTCGACAGTTCTCGCAAACTACTGACACATTTTTGCTGTACTTAGAAGAAAACGTGTATTGGATTCGATCTTACGATTAACTGCCTCCTTTATCACCCTTCAACGCTCTTACTTTCTGTTGAAGTTGCCAAAGGCTCAGGTTAACGTGATTAACGTGTAATGAAAGTCTTAGACACTTAGTATATGGCATGATAACCTTCCACGGGGTATGGCCCACGCTTTCCCGTCTCGCACCTGAAGGGCGGGGCCCCGCGTCAGAGCTTGACAAAACAAGGGATGCTTTAAGAAAAATACCCGGATGACGACCTCTCGAATAGATAGATTTCTCATGAACGCGCGATACTGACACCGAGTTTTCACAGCGTCAAAGAATTCTGGGACCTAGACGATTTAATTAGTGGCATATATTTGGGTCAATCAATGGTTCACGCTGGTATTACTATTGGCATTGATAGGATGGTTTGCGTGGGAAATGTCCTCTGGTTTTCAACGATTAACAGCACAAGCTTGAGATCGAGCTTATAGTTTTGGTCTAGATCTCCAACAAAAAAAAAAGTCTTTTACTCTGTTGACAGATTTTTTTTAAATTCTTTTTAGGCAAATATAGGAGTGTTCCCATAGTTCATAAATTTAGATTCACATTCAGAAATAGCTATTCTTTATGACTTACCGTGAAATGATTGAACAGACAAATGGCTAGATGATAGAAGGTGAATATCTGATTAAACAATAAAGTAAACTCTCGTAAGGGACTAACTGACAAGACTTACTGTTACTGCTTTTCGCTTATAAACCTCGGAAGAAAAAAAACCTTATAAGAATACAACAGCGTTGGAATGAAATAAAAAAGATATCAGTACACCAAGTCTATGAAAACTCAAGTCTTTGACATTCGTTAAACACTGTGACAAATCTGTGATAAAGCTGTGAGGACTCCGTGCCGGTGTTTGAGATTTTATACACTTTTACTTTAAACACGCGAATACGTAACGCGCAAACAAGTTTTGGATAATATATGTGTAATCAGTGATGAAAACCTAAATGGCATAAAAACGCTTCATCCTGCCGGGGAAGCGCATCCTTTAGGAGCAAAGCACACACACACACACACACACACACACACACACACACACGCACGCACTCACACACACACACACACACACACATCATATATAGCGCATGACCTAAATATACTTGATTCGATTCGATTATATCATGATCCTTTAAAAAAAAAAAGCCTTCAAGCCAAAGTCAAGATTTATCAAATAAGGCCGAAGAGAGACATGAAATTGAATTGCATTAGAGAGCTGGTCTGGAAGAAGAAATAACTTGAGCCAATTTACAACTAATGTTTCTTTGTCAAGGCAGTATATACATGACATTGATTCCCAGTGCAAGGATTCAAAAGTTACATTGCACTCTAAATTAACCCAATCATGAAAGTGACGTGACGCCAAGGTAAAACACCGTTTACTATACTTATTTGTGATTTTCATGTGTTGTGTAGGATTGACGCTGTGCCTGCAGAATTTAATATCCGAATCTAACGTTTCAATCTGGGCATATAAAACCTAACAGCACCATGGGATTGTGTGGCCAGGTGGAACTCGGGTGTATTTTGAAAGACCCTGTCTCTTGATAAGGTATATAGTAATGTCTCAAGCTGGGAGAAAGCGCTGCGATACGCCCTTTGGTCCAACGAGCCAAATGGGATGTGACTCTAGGGATCTCGCATGAGTAGAATAAAGTCATAGATGCTGTCTGGTACAGCAAAGAGAAAATGACATCTTATTAGCTGAATAATCTTCTGCATTTTACCGCGGAGTACGATGCTTAAGGACGTACCCTTGTTTTCACATTGAAGGGGGAAAAAGAGATGGGTAGCTTCAGTGATTTCATAACTCGATTAAATCAAGCGAGATACCTTGTGCAGTCTGCGATCACGTTGACATGTTTTAGTATGCTTCTAAAAAGGCGAATCACGCTTAGCCTGTCTGACTGTCTCGGAGGAAAAGGAATGAGACGCGAATTTCATTAATGTACTAGATGTGCCGGAAGGATGGCTTGGGCAGAACGAGATACGTCGGCCCGCGGGAGCGAGGCGGTGAAGTGGCGATGAATGTGGATGTTGTGCGCTCGTTCCTCTCTTCTTTTTGTTCCCTTTTTCCCGCTCTTTCTCTCTCTCTTGTCCTTGACATGTCGTTTGCGCTTGCATCTCGCCGGTGAAACGTCATATTGACGAACGAAAACACACAACAGACTTACTAAAACTGTTGACTTGGCTACCATGGAGGTGTGAAAGAAATAGATACCCCAGGTGATGGAAAAAACAGCAACAACACATCGAGCGCTTTCAAATATGTTCAGTCGAGACACAAGAGGTGTTTTTTTTTTTTTTTTTTTTTTTTTTTTTTTTTTTTTTTTTTTTTTTTTTACAATAGCGTATATTGAGAGTTAGCGGTCATTTTGACTCGTGAAGTTTTGGTCTTGGCGTGTTTGAGTTAGGTCTGTTCCGGATTGTTTCACCGGTGCATGACTTTTTGTTCTTTTGTTTTTAGTGATCTTTATTGATTTCATGCAAATCATACATAAATAAACAAAATAAACAAGTAAAAAGAATGCAAATATTGTTTCAAACCAAATTCACACCATTTTGGGGGTATTTACTGCTATAGTCTCTCACTAAAACATTGACAATGATAAGATCAATGAATAAATCTATTAAAAGAAACAATATCTTTATAACATGCATTATATTCCACTTGAATATATTAACATTATAAGCCATATTCCACTTCAGTATGTACATACATGTATTTTACCCCATTTTTTCTCTAACCCACTTACAGATGTACAACTCTATGCCCTCTCACATCTCTCTTTCTCTCTCCCTCTCTCTCTCTCTCTCCGTCTTTTCAACCCAATATTCTTCTATTCATAAGCCGTTGTAGTTTCTTTGTGATCGCTTCACGCCTTCATTCACGCAATTTAAATGTTGGTAACACTTTCTTTCATTCCCCATCTCCCCCTCTTCATTTCTGCTCATACTCCCCCGCCCCTCCCCCCCCCCCTTCCCCATTCCAAGAGAGCGAAAGGGAGAGGGGGAGGGGGAAAGGAGAAAAAAAACCCCACATATTTAGCATCGGCTTTTCAAACGCTTTTGTCATTTCCCAGTGTCCAACTTGAGGTGAAGCCTTGATTGATGGTGAAGGACAAGACTCATCTGCGTTCCTTAAAGAGATTTCGCGCGTCGCTAATCTTCCTTAATCAATGGTGATGTCGTCATTAAACGAGTTAATGTGTCATGAGCTCGCATTTTGCCCCACCGAGCCACATCTCCCAACGCCCATTTGAAGCCGAAAATTCCCGTTGTTCTGTGTTCCATTCACCAAACGACCAGACATATTTGTTTGTGTGAATTGTTTGACGAAGGCGCTACAAGCGTTGCCGTGACAAAACTTCGTTAATTATTCATTTCCCGTGTTGTATCATAATGAGAATTCTTCGTTGCGCTTTGAGCTTGCTTTTAGGAACCCCGAGTTTTTCTTTTAATGTGAAATATTGGAGGAGGTGAAGGAATCAAAACAACTCCATTTAAGTACTCCAGCTGGCGCGCAAGCAATGATAATATTAGTTCTCCCGTAAGCTGATTTATATCGCTCCATTTTTGTCTGCTTCTTTTTCTTCTTTTCTTCCTCTCCAAGGGCACCGTCCTCGATTAACAAAATAATGTATATGTTTATGTCTCCATTATTTTTACTGAGATCGCCGCTCAATTCCTTATAGATTAAAGTCAAGTTTTCAGAATACGCTTGGGTAGAGTACGGCCGTATTACTATTCCAATATTTAAAAGTACGACTGGTTAAGAACGAGTACTCTACAATGTAATTCGTATTACATTCTTGGGAGAATCTTGCTTGTTTAAAACGTGATATTGTTTGAAAATGTAAAAAGAAAAGATGAAGACGTCTTGGTTGTGGGCTGTTATTTCGTTGTTCCTTTCCGCGAAAGACAGTGGCATTATACCTTTGAACTTCTTTCCCAGAATGTTTAGGGTAGCGAATGTGAATGTGATCGATCTGGAAACAGGGACATTTTGGTGGGGGGGGGGGGTGTTGGGGGTGAAGAGAGAGAAAGAGAAAGAGGGAGGGAGAGAATGAGAGATAAGCTTTTATTGTTACGTCACAAGATGGACCATACAGCTGAATAATCATGGAGCGCAGATGTCTGCATGTACCGTATCATTCTGTATTCGATCGTATTTATTCTGCCTCTCAAATCAAATGAATTACGTGGTTGTGATATATTGAAACAAAATGGCGAAGGAGCGATACAAAAGTGCAGTTTATGCTACAGTTGTACATGCATAACAAAATCATTGTAAAACATTTATGGTTGCATATAAATACAGAAAAGGCAGTAGATTTGATTCAACAAGGAAGCAGGAGACCGACCGTCGGCATAAGCATGGCTTGGGCTAAAGGATAGTTTCATCTATAGACCAAACAAAAAGCCTCTTAGACAGGAAACGTACAGGAAAAAAAGACAACTCCAAGAAATATTTTGAATGTAATCACAATTAATTAGGCCCTATGTGATGGGGAAATTGCACACAATTGTTGCCAATTGGTTACAGAGGATATGATTTGTAGAATTTGTTTTTTTGGTTTATTTGGAACCATTGAAAGTCATCAGTCATTATGTTCCGTGAGTGTTTTGTTCCTTTGGTTTTTGTTTCTGGAAAAAAAAATAATGCCTTATTCCCCGTTGATTGTGATTTCAAGACTGTTTTGTGCGTGAAGTAGAATCTCTAAACATCGCTAAACAGTTGACACACAAAAGCTGATTCAATGACGTAAGCAATCAAGACATACTTGTAACAGTTCTTCGCATTGCCTCTATTATGAAAAGAAGATGAAAAAGATAGGGAAAGTTAAAGTAATTGGGTGATGAACGTAATGTGAATGATATGGAAATGAGGAAGTATAGGTATTACGATAAGGCATGTCAATGTCAATTTGTAAGTGGTAATTCCGTTTATTTGATTTTCTCTCTGTCGCAAACACTGGCAAATAACAATTCTTCATTTTCTTCATGTTGCGTAGTCATCACTTAAAACTCGTCTGTATTTCTTTCAGTGTCTCGTAAAAATAGCAGTTGCCATGATTGGTAATTAAAATAGTGTTGGTTATATACCTCACATTTTGGAACTACGATTAAACCCCCAAATGGGCTCGGCTAAACGCTATCTTCGACTTAGATATCATTTGTATTTCACATAGAATTTCATGGGACTCCCTCTCTCTATTCATCTGTGTTAATGCCCCTTCTTTTGTCTCTCTCTCTCTCTCTCTCTCTCTCTCTCTCTCTCTCTATATATATATATATATATATATATATATTTCTCTCTCTTTCAATCTCTCTATTTTTCACCATCTAACTCTTTCACCTTCTCATTGTCATTCAGAAACTAAGCGAATATCAGACGAAGAAATCTATTTTTCATTCGCATTTATTGAAGAGCTTCTCTTGTAAATTTAGAACGATGTCTTCTGCGTCTATAAATGTATCAGTCGGCGGTCTACGAAATGGCGCTTGTCAAACTTAATAATTGAGAAAAAAATGATGACCTAGAAAAATGGCTATGTTTGTATATATATAATACATAACACATATACACACTCATACAAATGTACGGCGGCAAAATGAAGCGCATCGAAAATGCTGGCAAGTAGGTGACGTGATTTTTGTTGTCACTCGCCATACAAATTATGCCTTTTACGTGACATGTCAACCATGATCTTTTTGGACGGGAAAAACGTGGTTTGGCTCATCAAATGTTTTGACAATTTTCTAGTGTCTATACCTACAGCTGACAGTTTAGATTGTATCTTCATTTTGTGGTCGTGTACGTCGTAAGTTTGCTAGACAAGATCTGTCATGTGTTGTTTTAACGAAAGTTGTTTATGTATATCATCTTAATGTTATCTGTTCAAAATGTCTTAATGTTGCTTTAGAGAAATGTCCGATACTTGCGACGTGGTATGTGAGAATGCAAACATCTAAGCATACATGGTATATCATTGTATTTTTGTCTCATTGTACTGGTTCTGATTCATGAGTTGATCCATGTATTGAAAGTTTCATTCCTGTCGGTGTTTATGGCGTAATTACTTTTGTCAATACGAAGTAGCAGATCACACATCATTAGAGTGGATAATCTTTTTGTATATTTTAACTAACCGCCCCAAAATATTGCATTACCCTTTGGATGAGCTTTTCAGACAACAGAATTTCGCATGTAATCTTTCTTGTACTTCATGGAACGCTGCAATATCCGGTTACAGCTCATTATTCCGAAGGTTCGTTATTCCGAAGGCTCTTTAGTCCGAAGATTCGTTATTCCGAAGGTTCATTATTCTGAATTTCTTTTTCGGATTAACGATTCTTCGGAATAACGAACCTTCGGAATAACGCCTGAAATGTTCGGATTAACGAACCCTTTTTTCATTTTCGGATTAACGAACCTCTGGGTATAGGAAATTTGTGTGTTTCGGATTAACGAACCTTCGGAATAACGAACCTTCGGAGTAGCGAACTTTCGGAATAACGAACAGCACCCGCAATCTCCATCGTGCAACACACAAGATGAATTATAACAAATAAAACATGTCAATATTGTTTAATCTTGATGATATCTGTGTTTATTGACACCCCCAGATCACGTGGTCCTTCTGAGATCTCACCATGGAGATACCCAGGAATCCCTACGGTGAGGATCCTGAAACAGCGTTGAGGGCGCTGCGCACGTCTTCCCCTGATTTGGGAGCTGATGATTCCTCGGACCATTACATGTTCACCATGTCCACCCAGTCCTACTTCACGAACACCACTGACCAAGGCACGGGTGGGAGCTCTCTGGGCTTCAATCGTGATGTGCGGATCGTCTCTCTATGGTTGCTGTTCGTGTTCGGATTATTCGGCAACATGTGCGTGTTCCTCTGGCTCTGGCTGAACAGGCGACGCAAATCTCGCGTGAACAAGATCATTTTCGGTCTGGCCACAGCCGACCTCAGTGTGTGCCTTTTCACGCTGCTGGGATCCGCCCTCTACGAAATGCTCTACTATCGCTGGTTTGCAGGCAACGTCATGTGCAAAGTGATCATGTACATGCAGACCGTGTCCATCATGGCTTCTAGCAACATGCTTGTGCTCATAGCGATAGATCGCCACCAAGCCGTACGCAGTCCACTCAAGGAGGGCCTACCCGCGTGGAGGATGGTCGGGGCGGCCTGGGGATGTGCGCTTGTCACTTCGGTCCCACAGCTGTTCCTGTGGAAGGTGCTGGAGAGGGACAACGTGGAGACGTGTGGAACCGACTTCCGGAACCTTCCCGACTGGCACCGCATGGCCTACCTGTCCTACGCCGCTACCTTCACCTTCTTCATTCCCATTCTCATCATCTCCGTCGCTTACGCGCGGATATGCAAGAAGATTTGGGACAAGGCTCGAGACACGTCCTTCGGTCGCCACCCCGTGGGAGACTTTGTCCAGCGCGGCGGTAAGGTTCGCATCCAGAGCACTGGATCCACATCGCTGAACCGAGCAAAGAGCAAGACGCTGAAGATGTCCTTCGTCATCATCCTCGCATTCGTCGTCTGCGGACTTCCCTACTTCATCGTGGAGCTCATGACATGCTACAACGTCCATCAGATCAACAGTTTTGTGTACGGACTTCTCGGAATATTTGCCGCGTCCAATTCGTCGGCAAATCCGTACATATTCCTTTTATTCAATCGCGGAAAGTACGGGAGGTGGGCTGAGTGCACTACATGTTGCTGTAGCAACGTGCACTGGTGGAGTCGCCGCCACTTGGAATTCGAAATGCCACGAGTGGAGACATCTTCCAGCAATTCCCAGACAATGAGGACGGCTGTGGACACGAGCACGTCATTCAAGGGCAAGAACGGATCTGCAACGAATTCCTTCAGGAACATCTATAAACCGGTTCCGCAGATACGAGAGCACAAGGTGTAGGCACACAATCAGACTTGTTCACATTCGATAATTTGGGCATTCATTATCCCACGGCGGATCGCCAGTACAGTAGATAAGATATGTTGAAATGTGTGTGTCTTGCGTCGTACTTTAAGGTGTCCAAGGGCTCAAAATATGCCCATGACATGATTAGGAAAGGCACTAATGTAGAAACCTGTGTCGGTCTGTAGGGGAGGACATGGTTGCCCATAGAAGTAGCGGCTACATCCGGAGTCTTTACTGACGTCATACTACGTGGATTTACTATCAGCTAATTCTAGCTATAATGGGTTTGCGTGTCTCCACAAGATATAAACGAGTCGACCGCAAAATAGTCCCCCAGCGTGCTGACAGTTTCAAATGATCTGGAGTCAACATCTCCGCATTGGTAGCACATGGCGATTTAAGCTATTCGTGATTTGTCTTTGCCGCTAAAAAGATGCCGTCAGTGGACCGCCTTAACGAGTGACGTTAAAGGAGGGGTTTATACCAGGAGATTCTTCGGTGGTGACTCACATAATTCCAGTTGCACTGTTCGTGAACAGTCCATCGCGAAACAGAAACTATTTTTTTTTTGTTCCACTAGTGCTTAGATGTTCCCCTTTTCTCACTCGTTCTATTTCTTTCTTGCTTTTTATGCTTACGAAATAAGAGAAATTTTGTGATTAACCATCGTTCCGTTGATTCAGCATAGAACACTTTTCTTTCTTTAGAATTATTCACGCTATTCATATTCATTTTTAATTTCTTGCGTTTTCATTACTGATTTCTTTCTCATTTCTTTGTCTACGTAAAGGTCGTTGTTTGGTCTACAAAAAAAAAAGAGGAATATGAATTCCCTTCTCACTTTCTATTCATTTAGGCCAGAAAAATACACGCCGCAGAAGTAATGTTCTTGAGTGGCGTGGTTTCACATTGATATTCACTGTAATCTAAAAATCATGCACTTATTTGAATCATTTCTATGTGCAGAGCTTACATGGTTTGATAGAAAACGAATGTTTCCTGCAAATTTAAAGAATTGTAAATTGTCGTAACATTCGTATGACGTGTGTCACGTGACTAGCTCTCCTTTGCAAATGTCTGACGGGCGTGCACATTTGGATGTGTCCGAAATGCATTTGTGTGTATGTGTTTATGTATTTCTGTGTGTGTGTAAGAGTGTGTGTGTGTGTGTGTGTGTGTGTGTGTTTGCATGTGTGTATGTTTCACTTCTAATTTGTGCACACATTGCTGTAAAACATAGTTTGTGTATTACGTAGTCCATCCAACATGTCCAAATTTCTTGCAAGACTGACGTACAGTCTACATATTTTATGTCTTTTTCTATATGCGTACATCATAACATTATGCTCGATCGCCATATAGCGACATCATAAAGTGTGTTCATATTTGTATTCCGTTGAAAACTACCGGACCTGTAGCCAACATGTAAATGCGGCGGCTAATTCTTTGACAGGCTAAGGGATCTATAGTGATCACGCATGCAGTATCGCACAAAACTTTGAAGAATGAGCACCATTTTTATTAAAATCGCGACGACAGATGGCCATTATCGTCATATGGTGATACGTGTAAATGCAATGTGATATTTTAGATGACTTGCTACAAATGATTTGGCGTAAAGGAAATCTTAAATGTCAGCTGAATGTCGTTCAGGTTTTAGACGTTTGTCGAGTAGAACTTTATATTTATTTCTTGTGAACGTGTTTAAGTGGATTATATATAACCTTCCAGCCTGAACAGACTTTCGTTATTACGTTTCATAGGCATGATAGGGCCTGTTTGTTCATGTTATACTTGTATCATTGTTTGTGGCCAGTCGCTACGACAGGAGGGTTGTCTCTATTAGTAATTAGTTGGATCTCTGACCGAATAGTTAACGTCATTACGAAAAGAGTTGAGATATCAACGTAGAGACGGGTCACATTAACATAGGGACACTCCTAGCTGTTTGACAGGTATGATAAAATCATGTTGCACGATGCCTAGGGCCCCATGATGAGAATTAACCCTTTTGTGTCCTTTGAGCGCCGATTGTACACACTGTCCAATGTCCCTGGCGCAGAAAGGGTTAAAGTATTAAAAGATGGGTCACGTCATTTACACAGGGACGCTCCTGCTTGACAGGAATGATAAACCAGGTTGTATGATGTGTAGAGGGCCTGTTATCTAATCTCACTCAACACATTCTACTTTGACACATTATTGCTACAGGTTTCTTTTCCATTCTAGGAAAATGATATGATTATTTATGTTATTTTTCATTCTGTATCCCTTGAAAGTAACAACTTTCTGTGTTTTATCGGACGAGTGTTTAGACAACAATTAATTTGTGTAGAGCCTACTTATGCTTTCCGCAAGGTTTTTACAAAAATTATTGCAGAGTAATGTCTTTAGTTTTTTCGCATGGATATGTTCGCTTCTTAATAGTTGATTTATCTGTTATTTCTTTTTCTTGCATCAAGCATATGAGCAGGCCGACATTATATAAATAAACCGAATTTCTGGCGTAACATGGCGTAAGGCAGAATCAAGAAGTATAATGTTCATACATCCGTGGACATCCATGCGTCTAACTCTAAAATGATTTCCACTTCATTCAGCGTCTTATACAGTATATCACAGCAAGCAGCATCGATTTATAGCATAAGAGAATATGCTGTCTTGTCGGTAAGAATAGCTTTGTTACTATACGTTGTTCCACACTCCTATTTCTGTGTTTATATATTTTGCTATCATAGTCTCAGTGAGTTTTTTTTTTTCGTAGTTTTTCTTCCTTTTTTGTGGCTGGTCCACGAAATGTACGATATGTTATAACTTGATATAATAGATATAAAATGAAGATTATTTAGAATCCATTTTGGAGCGTTTGTATTGAAACACTTAACAAATTGGTATCCAAGTTATGTTGAAGATGAAAGTTTGACACAACAAAGACTGGCATGGATAGATTAATTAAATATCATGCACATGGCCTGTGTCTTGATGATGGGATCTTAACTTTGTAATCACCATCGATTAACCACTGGATAAACTTATGACGTATTCCGTGTCTGTGGCGACAATCTATACCTTTGCCGGTACCGAGTAGAGGCGATAAGCGTATTTGGGGTCGTCCCGCGAGACCAACACCCACGAGTTCGACATTGAAAAAAAAGTCCGTGAGTCACACAGCTCACGAGTCATAGAGCCCATGAGTTTGATACTCGGTAAAAACAGCCCACGAGTTCGACATTACAACACGGGACTTAATGTGTCGGTCTCGTGGGCCTTGTTTGCTGAGTGTCGAACTCATGGACTGTATGACTCGTGGACTGTGTAACTCGTGGGCTGTATGACTCATGGACTGTATGACTCGTGGGTGTCGGTCTCGTGACGTGCACCGTCAAATTTGGATAGAGCACAGCTGATCAATAGGAGTACTGTTTGACGGCATCCATAATATAGATGGTCCTTACTTTCCATATGCCCCGGTCGCGTGTTTTTTTTTAGACGGCACAGATTGGGGAAACTAAAAATCTATCGGGGACCCTATCCCTAAACCTAACCCTAATCCTAATCCTAACCCTAACCATCAAACCCTAACCCTAACCCTAACCCTAACCCTAACCCCAACCCTAACCCTAACCCTAACCATAACCATAACCAAAAACCCTAACCCAACGTTTTTCCCATAGGTTTAACACGCGCCATGCCCCAATCTGTGCCGTCTTAAAAAAAAAACGCGCCCCGGTCACAGAGTGGAGACCGGCCAATGCAATCGTTTAGACGTCCGCGTCATAAGTGTAAAGCTCCCTGGTGTGCTGAGCGAACGGACTTGCATGAAACACGCAGCTGAACTGGTCGCATGTGCGAACAGTTAATAATCCTTCATTGGCAACATTGGCAGCGCACTTTATGTCACACAGCAATTTGATTTACAGCACATTGCTTCCCCGGATTGGGGAGGTAAAAGTTCTTCATTACCACCCATAACAAAATTACTGAAGCTGAATATGATCACACTACCACCAAACTTGATATTGTGATTTGATTCGCTCTATACTAATAATCTGACGTCTGCCATAGCTGTTATCATTTAGGAATTATCAATTTTAACTTGTGAGTTCATCGACAGGAATTTACATTGGGCTTACTCTACACTCTCTGTGTTAATACTCAACCTCCGCCGCTGGTGATTGGTGGGGGGGGGGGGGGGGGTGGAGAGAGTGGGCGGGGCCCCAATAAGCTGAATGATATGCTGGTGAATAGTGGCACGTATAGGGCAATAACCGGATATTGGCCCGCGTGGATCGATAACTACCGCGACAGTGTAGTCTGCGCTGCTCTGACGTGTGGCGGGAAATCTACCAGCTGAAGTAGACGTGAGTCCTCTTTTTTTTTTAATATGCAAACAAATGAAATCTTACAGATACCTACTTTGGTGATTGCCAACGAACAATTTTGCTCATATAATTTTGGTTTTGCTTTTTTTCCAGAGAAGGACTTGAAATCAACTTATAGGACTTCCCGGAATGATAAGGTTTCCTTCGTATACTTCGATTAATGAGCACGTTAAATCCCTAATTTCACCCAGAATGATGTTAGCATTAATTTTGTATATGGCATTGCGATCGCTCTTCGTTCGACGTCCGGCGTCCGGCGTCCGGCGTCCGTCGTGCGTCGTCCGCCGTCCGTCGTGCGTAAACTTTCTTTACGTTTTCACCTTCTTCTTGAAAACCCCATGGCCGATTTTCAGTAAACTTGGCAGGTAGCATCCCTAGGGGGATAGGATCTCGATTTGTTCAAATGGGCACCATGCCCCAACTGAGGGTACCAAAGGAGGCCTGACCCCCCCCCCCCCCCCAAAAAAAAGGAATCTTAAAAAAAAAAATCTTCTCCAAAACCAGAACTCATATGGCGGAATCAGGGGTGCCCCCCCCCCCCCCCCCATGGGACCCACGGGAGTGGGTGGGAGAGGTCCTAATGGGGGCCTCTATATTTTCATTTCCTTCTTGAAAACCCCTTGAGGAATCTTAACCAAACTTGGCAGGTAGCATCCCCAGGGGATATAGGATCTCATTTTGTTCAACTGGGCACCAGAATGTGATGTGTCGGGAGGGAACGCACTAGGCATCACTAGTAGACCCGGACTGAACCGTAACGCGCCTGTGAGCCGCCAGGAATTCAGCAGCCGCTTTCCCCCACGGCCTGTCACGAATACCGTGACAGACAATGACAAATCCTAATAGCAAGCCCTACAAACAAAATTTGAAAACGGACCAAAATCCCAGGGAGCACTTCGTTCCGGGACAAACGGGACTGCTGTGGCCGTCGGGAACATGGTGCAACAAATGTATCGTTAAGTCATGACAATGGTCTAGTTGACTGCCAAACGATATTTCGAGTGTCACGTTGGCGTCACGTTTGAACAACCCAATTATTACCGACAGTAGTTGTTCATAAAGTGATAAATCCGACGGCTTTTGGAAGTTCATTGAGATTACAAGTTTTGTTAGCAGTCTGAATGTGTTTGTTGTTGTTGCCGTTGTCTAGGTCTAAGTCTGGGGATAGTATTATACAGCACCCGTCTTCACAAGCTGCAATACCTATAATTGCGTCCATGGCAGCATCTCTGAACAGCCAATCAATGTGAAAATTCAAATAATTGCTATGGTGGCTGCACATGTTGAAGCCTATGACTTTGTCGTTGTCTCTTCATGACACGGATTCACAATAAAGTTCATGTTGATACCTTGTATTTCCTGATGTAACCAACGTCGCCGAAATCATTGTGATATTATTTACGTGTCTTGTGCATGCAAAAATTATTCTTAGTGACACGCGTGTATAGTATTTCCTTGTGATGCCTATGTCATATTTATGGTGCGCTGTAATGTATTATAATATATGTAAATATCGTTAAAGTTCAGAAAACTGTGTACAGAGAGGTGATTGGAATAAATGTAGATGATTCTAATTTATGGATCCAAAATTCAGTTGGCGTGATTGATGTTTAACTCTTTTGAGTCGATGTATTTCACAATACCATGGACATGACATTGTTATGCACGATGGATGTATGTGAGAATGAGGAAGTGAAGTTTGCCGTGACCAAATTACAGTTTCTTTTCGTATCCATCCATTCCTCTACTTTTTTTTAGCAATCAATCTCTATCTGTGGCTTTCTTTTTCCTCTTTTCTCTCTGATTTTGTTACTCCCTCCTTCTCTAGATGCAAGGCGGTGGGGGGGGGGGCAGAAAAATGATAAAGATTCAGAGCCTATTCTTTTTCCAAAAGAATACATCTCGATAATAAGCCTAGAAATAACACTTGAAATAATGTTAAAATCACATACGCAGTATTCAAAGGCATAACTTAATTTTTTAAATCAATAATACGTGTAAACCCTATGTGACGCGCTTGTGCTATCAGTACGCTAACCCACTAAACGCGTCTTACCCTTTCTCCGCACAATCGTACTACATGTATCATTCTCTTATTATTCTCGTTCAAGCTGATGCACCGGGGTCAAACGAAACGCACTGATTGGTCAATTAAATCACGTAAGGTGAAGAATTAGTCACGTAAAAGCCCGGTCACACCGCGCTTTACGGCTTAATCACGGCCCACACACGTCAAAAGTGGTCTCCCGTGAAGCAGACGATGTCGAGTTGATGTTGAGTTTAAAGGGACGCAGTCCTCACGAAATTTAAAAAAAAAATATGTTGTTGTGGTACCTCCAATGAACTACTTTCATCAAAAACAAACTTTCAAATCACGAAAATAAGCTCGTACATTTCGGTTAAAAAAGTGTGACTCTGCAAATGAGCAAGTCTTGGAGGAGAGTCATACGTCATCGATGCACAACTCTTTCCAGCGGTGTTCTGCTCGTCATCCCTAGTTATTTATATTAAAATACATGTTTACTATTTATTTTTATATTAATTGTATATATAAATAAACTTGAAATATTTTGTTTGAAATAATAAAACCACATATTGTCACATTTTATGAAAAAATCAGATATGATCATTTTGAACACTTAAATTGGTTTTCTGAGGCACGGCTGTCAACTTGAGAGTAGGGCATCAATGACGTTGCACCTTTTGGCAGGCTCTTACACGATCGCTTGCAGGAATTATTTTTTAAAAATCTCGTACGGAGACAATTTTTGATGTCCACGCGTATAAATTGGTGAAAGGTTATATTTTTTACTCTTCTTAATTATCAGTACAGTGAAAATCTCAGGACTGCTTCCCTTTAAGACGAGCTACGGTCGATTTGCAGACGTGGCAGGACGCAGGGAAAAATCGGAACGGCGTAGGACGCGGTAAAAAGTTTTGAACTGCTCAAAATTTTATTCCGCGGACAACCACAGGCGGCACACGTGGTAAAGACGTGCAACACCGTGAAACACACGTGATAATCCGTGTTCCGGCAGTGATTAAAACTTGGGGTGACGCGGTAAGACGCGAAAGTTTAGCGGTCTGTCACGGGCAGAGCACGATCATTTGACGCGTGTTACGCGTTGGTATCACGGGAAATAGCGTGTATTTAGCGGCTTATAACTGACAAATAGATTTTTCCGCGTACATACACGTGGCTGGACATGGTTAGCCGTGCTCAGGCAGTGCTTCAGCAGTGGAACAGCCGCCAACGGCCATACCCCGTACAAAGCACGGCCAAACCAAAATTGACCAAAAAATTACCACTTACGACCATGTCCACCAGATTTTCATAACATTTTGTACGTGATTTAGACGTGGAGTGCTGTGTGACCGGGGCTTAAGATTTCTCGAGCATGCGTGCTAGTTCTCGTCAATGGCAGGGATGGCCTTTCATACGTCACGAGATGAGTACAGAGCCCAGGTGTGTCAAACTTGCAGTCTTCTGGGGATAATAAGAGCCCATAATGGAAACCTACATCAGGGGCGTCAATCCGTTTCACTGTTGGGGGACAAAACTTGGATGGGAAGATCTGTGCGAGGTAGCGGAGAGACCGAGCAGGCGGAAGGTGCGGGAGGGGGTATCCCCCTCAAACACGAGGGAGATTTTGCATCTTCATACCTAAAATTCAGTGATCTGGTGCACTTTTTTGGTGAAATTTCTTGGACCCCCCCCCCCCCCCCCCACCCCCCCACATAGCACACCACAAACGAGGAGAATTTGCATTTTCAGACCTATAATTCAGCGATCCAGCCGTAACTGTCTGACCTCGCACACTTTTTGTGATTTTTGTGTCATTTTTTTCAAAACAAAAGTAGGAAAATAAATATTCACAGATTATGCAAATAACTAAATAGCGGCAGGG